>NC_029774.3:58511673-58513426 GCF_000817695.3 Arachis duranensis | reverse complement strand
GCTGGAAAGCCCAGGATGTCTACTTTCCAACGCCATTGAGAGCGCGCCAATTGGGCTTCTGTAGCTCCACAAAATCCACTTCGAGTGCAGGGAGGTCAGAATCCAATAGCATCTGCAGTCCTTTTTAGTCTCTGAATCAGATTTTTGCTCAGGTCCCTCAATTTCAGCCAGAAAATACCTAAAATCACAGAAAAACACACAAACTCATAGTAAAGTCCAGAAAAGTGAATTTTAACTAAAAACTAATAAAAATATACTAAAAACTAACTAGATCATACTAAAAACACACTAAAAACAATGCCAAAAAGCGTATAAATTATCCGCTCATCAGAGGCCACAACCAAACTCTAAGTTTGGTGTTGAACCCCCACATTCAAACTCTAAGTTTGGTGTTGGGCGGTCCCAACAATGCTCTGAACATCTGTGAAGCTCCATGAGAGCTCACTGTCAAGCTATTGACATTAAAGAAGCGCTTATTGGGAGCCAACCCAATTTTTTATTTATCTATATTTCTATTGTTCTTTTATGTTTTATTAGGTTTATGATCATGTGAAGTCACAAAATAATTGCAAAAATTAAAAACAGAATCAAAAACAGCAGAAGAAAAAGCACACCCTAGAGGAAGAGCTGTCTGGCATTTAAACGCCAGAAACAAGCACCAAGCTGGCGTTTAACGCCAGAAACAAGCACCAATCTGGCGTTTAACGCCAGAAACAAGCATCAGGCTGGCGTTAAATGCCAGAAATAGGCTACATTTGGGCGTTTAACGCCAAAAACAAGCATCAATCTGGCGTTAAACGCCAGGAATGCATACAGAGGGCGTTTTACATGCCTAAAAGGTGCAGGGATGAGAAATCCTTGAGACCTCAAGATCTGTGGACCCCACAGGATCCCCACCTACCCCACTTCTCTCTTCTTCACACAATCCAATAACACTATACCCTTCACCAATCACCTCAATCTCTCTTCCCCATTATCCCTTCACCAATCACATCCATCCACTCTTCCTCATAAACCCCACCTACCTTCAAATTCAAAATCTCTTTCTCACCCAAACCCACCCTAAATGACCGAACCCAAACCCCTCTCCCTCCACTATATAAACTCCTCCATCCTTCTTTATTTTCACACAACACAACCCTCTCTTCTCCCCCTTGGCCGAAACCCTCACCTCTCTCCCTCTCCTCCATATCTTCTTCTTCTTCTTCTTCTATTCTTTCTTCTTTTGCTCGAGGGCGAGCAACATTCTAAGTTTGGTGTGGTAAGAGCATAGCTTTTTGTTTTTTCATAACCATTGATGGCACCTAAGGCCACCCTGACCGGGCTCCTCCAACTCGGTCAAATTCATAAAAGGTCCGACCTCGTCCTAAGGCTCACGCCTAAAGGTCGGACCTCGGACAATAAAGTAAGGAAGGCCCATCAAAAGGAACGCAGCCCAAAACCTAAAGGCCGAAAAGGCCTAGAAAAGGCGGTTCCACAAAGATAGAGATAAAACTCCCAAAGATAAGATAAGATAAGAATATCTTATCCAGGGAAGATCACGGCCAACTACTATAAATACACTGGAGCACCCAGGTATGAGATTCATTCCACATTCTACACATATCTGCTTGGACCCATGCTAACTTAAGCATCGGAGTGTCATTGCAGGTACAACCACCAACCACTCCGCATAGCAAGCTCGGGTCCCTGAACCCCCACCTCGGGTCTTTCCAGACGACCGAGCTACACGTTTCAGGTAACCCCCGGAACA
>NC_029774.3:58508535-58510097 GCF_000817695.3 Arachis duranensis | reverse complement strand
GCTACCCTAAAAGGCGACCAAAAACTAGCGCGGCGATGCTACAACGAAAGCCTGAGCCTAAAAGGGAAGGAGGTCAACACAATAGAACTCGGACGAGTTCAATCCCGAGAAGATCTTCGGCCACAACCAGAGGGAGAAACCGAAAGAGTCCAGATTGGGAACACACCTGAAAAAATAACAAACATAGGAGCAAACCTCGAAACAGGCCTAAAGGAGGACCTCATAACCCTCTTAAGGGAGAATTCCGACCTCTTCGCCTGGAAAGCCTCCGACATGCCGGGCATAAGCCCCGACCTGATGTGCCATAAGCTATCAGTTTACCCGGGATCCCGACCTGTCCAACAAAGACGCCGGAAGCTCGGACCCGAGCGCATGCAAGCGATAGAAGAACAAGTACGAGCACTGCTAGATGCAGGGTTCATTAGGGAAGTAAAATACCCCCTATGGCTCGCAAACGTGGTCCTGGTGAAAAAGCCCAATGGAAAATGGAGGATGTGCGTCGATTACACGGATCTCAACAAAGCCTGCCCCAAGGACCCATATCCACTACCAAACATCGACGCCTTAGTAGACGCAGCCTCAGGCTATAGATATCTCTCCTTCATGGACGCATACTCGGGATACAATCAAATCCCGATGTACGGACCCGACCAAGAAAAGACCTCGTTCATAACCCCAAGGGCAAACTACTGCTACGTAGTAATGCCCTTCGGGCTGAAGAACGCAGGGGCAACCTACCAGAGGCTGATGAACAAAGTGTTCTCAGAGCACATCGGACTACAGCTGGAGGTGTACGTTGACGACATGCTGGTAAAGACACAAGAAGACAGAAACTTGCTGACTGACCTCACCGGTGTCTTCGGCACCCTCAGAAAACACAACATGAGACTTAACCCGACAAAGTGCACCTTCGCCGCAGAGGCCGGAAAGTTCTTAGGCTTCATGTTGACTCAAAGGGGCATCGAAGCAAACCCGGACAAATGCCAAGCGATACTCAATATGAAGAGCCCGACGTGTGTCAAAGAAGTACAGCTGAATGGAAGGCTGGCCGCCCTATCAAGATTCTTGGCAGGATCAGCGATAAAATCACTACCTCTCTACTCACTCCTAAAGAAAGGGAAATCCTTCTCATGGACCCCAGAGTGCGAAAAAGCCTTTCAAGAATTCAAGGAATTCCTCGGGCAGCCACCAATCCTAACCCGACCTTTAAAAGGAGAAGAACTCGTACTATACCTCTCGGTTGGAAATTGAGCAGTCGCTTCAGCGTTAATACGAGAAAATAACCAAGGACAACACCCCATATACTTTGTAAGCAAGGCACTACAAGGGGCCGAATTAAACTATCAGAAAATAGAAAAATTCGCCTACGCCCTAGTGTTCACAGCTCGGAGGCTCCGTCCCTACTTTCAAGCCCACACCATCAAGGTCCGGACAAACCAACCCATGAGACACATCCTCCAGAAAACAGACCTGGCAGGACGAATACTAAAATGGGCGGTGGAACTGTCCGAGTTCGACCTCCACTATGAAAACCGGACTGCCATAAAATCTCAGTATCTAGC
>NC_029774.3:58504627-58506373 GCF_000817695.3 Arachis duranensis | reverse complement strand
ACTACAGCTAGAAAAAGATAACCCGAGGTGTACTCTTTTCCCCTACAAGGGTTTTTTAATGAGACACCCAGTCAAAAAGACACCCGACCTAGTCAAGGGTAAACACTCTGTAAATATTCTTTCTTTTTTAATACTAATCAAATTTTTCTATTTTCCTCGTGTTGAAACAAATCCTGAAAAGTACCCCCCCCCAAGGCGCATTAATTTATGCTCGACAAAACGCAAAAAATCATTTGCCAAGAGACCACACAAGGTCGGCAAAGATAAAGCGACGAGGTTCAAATTAATGTGAGAAGTTATAAAGCAACTCTGAAAAGGCTCAAAAAGCCAAATAAAAAGAGGTTACAAAAATAACTTAAAAAGGCCGACCAACGACAAGGTTGGGCCCAACAAAGGGAAGTACTCAAACACCCGAGGTCCGAGGAAAAGCCCGGATCCAAGAAAGAAGCCTTAAAACGACGAAAGCAAAGATTTCGAAAATGCTTACTAAAAAGTTGCTATACGAAAACAACTAAAAAGTACAAGCGAAAAAACGAAATCAAAGGAAAGTTCAAAAAGCGCTAGCTAAAAGGTTGTTATCCAAAAACAACTAAAAAGCATAAAAGCGGAGTAAAAAGTCAAAACGCGAGCAAAACACCACATAATACGCTAAAAAGTTACTACAAGTAGCTAAAAGCAAAAAGGTGTCCAAAGCGTCCACAGAAACCATCCAAAAACAAAGGAGCCCACAGGCCGGGCAAAAAACCAAAGATAAAAGGATTACAGAGATTCAAGGTCCTTTCCGGACTCCACATCAACAGAAGGCTGCGGAGGAAACATAGAAATCGGGACAGCATTGACGGCACCGTCATCTCGGTTCAAAACCTCCACACCAGACCCCTCCTCGGCCAAAAGTGAAGTCGGGTTCGCAACCGGAACTTTGGGGTCAGACACCGGAACCTCATCCTCGTTGGGAGCAGGAACAATCTTTCCCTCCACAACAACATTATCCGTACTGAATAAACTCAGATCCAGGTCAGGAGCAAGAACCCGGACCTGAGCCTTCAAATTTTCAAACATAGCATCCATACCCTTAGCCACATGACCTTCTAGCTCGTAAAAATCATCCTGAGCGGATTGCAACTTCTCCTTTGTCTCCACAAGCTCGGCATATATCCGAGTATAATTCTCCGTCGCCGCCTTCGCCATCTCCTTAGATGCTTTCGCTGCCGCCACAGCCGCGGTAGCTTTAGTTTTCTCTTTTTCCAAAGATGCCTCCAGCTCAGTAATCCTAGCAGCCTTCAGTTCACTAATCCTCTCGAATTCAGACTGAGCCTTCTCAAGTCGGGAGCTGGTCGCACCAATGGGAGATTTCTTGAACTCCCGGGCAATGGCGGCATGAAGACTAGCCATCCGGACACAGCTCCGCGCCATATATTGAAAATGATGCTCCATAGACGCGTCATCAGTAGAAATGAAAGTCTGAGGGAGGATGTGCTGCTCAATCCAACCAAGAGCATCAAAATCCTTGTCATTAAAACCCGCAAGCTCTTGAGAGGTCTTCTGTTTCTTGGGAGGAGGACCCGAGGACGAAGGCGGAGAAGAGGTAGCAGGCCCGGAGGTCGGGGGATCTTGATTTATAGCTCGGAACTGGGGAGTCGGAATAGTCTTCAACCGAGTAGTGACACCCACAGTAGTCTTCTTCGGAGAAGATCGGGCAGAAGCCTCCCCAGCCTCGATATTCCGAGCAGCCACCGACTTCTTCGT
>NC_029774.3:58485139-58504527 GCF_000817695.3 Arachis duranensis | reverse complement strand
AGTAGCCCGGACCTTGAAATAAAAGTTCTTAAAATCATGAAAGGACTCATCATACAGGGTACAAAACTTCCTTCCCTGGTTAGCCCTAAAAGAGACCCAAGATACCTTCCCTCCACCCGACCCCGGCTTCGTCAACACAAACAGATAGGAAAAAAGAGAAATAGAGGGGGAGACACCCAAAAATTGACACAAAAGTTGAAACAGCTTTAAAAACGCCCAAGAATTTGGATGGAGCTGCGTAGGGGCAAGGTTACAAGACCATAACACCTCGGACTCCAGATCGGTAAAGGGAAGTCGGACACTCAGCTTAGAGAAAAAACAATCATAAGCATAAAAGAAGAGCTTCTCGGAACTATCTAAGGGCGGGAAGCACACTCTCTCCTCGGACTCCGGGGCCACTAGTTCGTAATCCCTCTCAGACTCCCTATTCTCACATATGCTACAGTGCCTACGGAACCTAGCTAAATACTCAGAATCTACCACAGAAGGGACTCTTAGAGGAAGAGGGTCTACCCAACCAAGACCACATGGAATCTTAGTCGACATCGCTTGAAGAACCTTTCGAGACATAAAATTTTTACCTACAAAGAAGAATACAGCAGCAAAGCAAAAATCACATAAAGAAGACAGCGAAAACCCATTCAGCAAAGCAAGAAACAAAACCCCACGAAGAAAACGCGGCAACCCGGAACAAAATACCGGAGAACAAAAAAAGAGCCCCCCCATATACAAACAACAAGCAATGGCGGCGCCTCTTTTCAGGGCAACCCAGGCATAAAGAAAAAGAAACAAACAGGAGCCACACAAAGAACAGAGGCATATGTGCACAAGAAAAGAGAAACATGGGAACAAACCTGGAAGAAAGAAACGAAGACGACGAGCTCCGAAGCAAGGAGAACGAAACGACGGCGCAGAGGGAACCCCAGAAAGACACACGGCGAGATTCGGGGAAGCAGAGCAAAGAGAAAGAAGAAGCAGTGCTCAGAAAGGATAAAGAAAAACAAAAACGCAAAAAAAGGAGGAAAGGGGCAAATAAATAAAGCCTTCACAGAGCCCGAACGAAAATCGAGGAAAAACGGTAAAATGCGATAAATGCACACTCCATCATCCTCCATGAAATTAGAGAAGATCAAAGAATCATGAGAGAGGAGCAACAAAGACAAGGAAGAGACATTGAGGAGCTCAAACACTCTGTTCATACCCTGACCGGGCTCCTCCAACTCGGTCAAATTCATAAAAGGTCCGACCTCGTCCTAAGGCTCACGCCTACAGGTCGGACCTCGGACAATAAAGCAGAGAAGGCCCATCAAAAAGGAACGCAGCCCAAAAACCTAAAGGCCAAAAAGGCCTAGAAAAGGGGGTTCCACAAAGATAGAGATAAAACTCCCAAAGATAAGATAAGATAAGAATATCTTATCCAGGGAAGATCACGGCCAACTACGTTAAATACACTGGAGCACCCAGGTATGAGATTCATTCCACATTCTACACATATCTGCTTGGACCCATGCTAACTTAAGCATCGGAGTGTCATTGCAGGTACAACCACCAACCACTCCGCATAGCAAGCTCGGGTCCCTGAACCCCCACCTCGGGTCTTTCCAGACGACCGAGCTACACGTTTCAGGTAACCCCCGGAACAGCACCTAAGGCCAGAGAAACCTCAAGAAAGAGGAAAGGGAAGGCAATTGCTTCTACCTCTGAGTCATGGGAGATAGAGAGACTCATCTCAAAAGCCCATCAAGACCACTTCTATGAAGTTGTGGCCAAGAAAAAGGTGATCCCTGAGGTCCCTTTTAAGCTCAAAAAGGGCGAATATCCGGAGATCCGACAAGAGATTAGAAGAAGAGGATGGGAAGTTCTCTCCGATCCCATTCAACAAGTTGGAATCTTAACGGTTCAAGAGTTCTATGCAAATGCATGGATCACTAGGAACCATGATCAAAGCATGAACCCAAACCCAAGGAATTGGCTTACGATGGTTCGGGGAAAATGCTTAGATTTTAGTCCGGAGAACATAAGGTTGGCATTCAACTTGCCTATGATGCAAGAAGATGCACGCCCCCTACACTAGAAGGGTCAACTTTGATCAAAGGTTGGACCAAGTCCTCATGGACATATGTGTGGAAGGAGCTCAATGGAAAAGAGACTCAAAAAGCAAGCCGGTTCAATTGAGAAGATTGGACCCTAAGCCTGTGGCTAGAGGATGGTTGGAGTTCATCCAACGCTCTATCATCCCCACTAGCAACCGATCCGAAGTAACTGTGGATCGGGCCATCATGATCCATAGCATCATGATTGGAGAGGAAGTATAAGTTCATGAAGTCATCTCTCTAGAACTCTACAAAGTAGCCGAACAGCCCTCCACCTTGGCAAGGCTAGCTTTTCCTCATCTTATTTGCCATCTATGCAACTTAGATGGAGTTGTCATAGAAGAAGACATCCTCATTGAAGAGGACAAGCCCATCACTAAGAAGAGGATGGAGCAAACAACAGAGCCCATTCATGGATCTCAAGAGACGCATGAGGAAGCTCATCATCAAGAAATCCCTGAGATGCCTCAAGGGATGCATTTTCCTCCAAACAACTATTGGGAACAACTTAACACTTCTCTAGAAGGATTGAGTCATAACATGAACCAATTAAGGGTGGGACACCAAGAGCACTCCATCATTCTCAATGAGATTAGAGAAGATCAAAGAGCTATGAGGGAAGAGCAACAAAGGCAAGGAAGAGACATAGAATAGCTCAAGAACACCATTGGTCCTTCAAGAAGAAGGCGCCACCCTCACTAGGGTGGACTCATTCCTTAACTTCCTTGTTCTTATCTCTCTGTTTTTCTGCTTTATGCTATATGTTTGTCTATGTTTTGAGTCTTTACTACATGATCATTAGTATTAAGTAACTATGTCTTGAGGCTATGAATAATTCCATGAATCCTTCACCTTTCTTAAATGAAAAAATGTTTTTAATACAAAAGAACAAGAAGTACATGAGTTTCGAATTCATCCTTGAAATTAGTTTAATTATATTGATGTGGTGACAATACCTTTTGTTTTCTGAATGAATGCTTAAACAGTGCATATTTTTTTATCTTGTTGTTTATGAATGTTAAAATTGTTGGCTCTTGAAAGAATGATGAACAAAGAGAAATGTTATTGATAATCTGAAAAATCATGAAATTGATTCTTGAAGCAAGAAAAAGCAGTGAAAAAGAAGAAGCTTGCGGAAAAAAAAAGAGAAAGAAAGAGAAAAAAGCAAGAAAAAAAAGCCAATAGCCCTTAAAACCAAAAGGCAAGGGTAAAAAGGATCCAGGGCTTTGAGCATCAATGGATAGGAAGGCCCAAGAAAATAAAATCCAGGCCTAAGCGGCTAAATCAAGCTGTCCCTAACCATGTGCTTGTATCATGAAGGTCCAAGTGAAAAGCTTGAGACTAAGTGGTTAAAGTCGTGATCTAAAGCAAAAAGAGTGTGCTTAAGAGCTCTGGACACCTCTAACTGGGGACTTTAGCAAAGCTGAGTCACAATCTGAAAAGGTTCACCCAGTCATGTGTCTGTGGCATTTATGTATCCAGTGGTAATACTGGAAAACAAAGTACTTAGGGCCACGGCCAAGCCTCATAAAAGTAGCTGTGTTCAAGAATTAACATACTTAACTAGGAGAATCAATAACACTATCTGAACTCTGAGTTCCTATGGATGCCAATCATTCTAAACTTCCTTGATTTTCAGTTGCTTGGGGACAAGCAACAATTTAAGTTTGGTGTTGTGATGAGCGGATAATTTATACGCTTTTTGGTATTATTCTTAGGTAGTTTTTAGTAAGATCTAGCTACTTTTAGGGATGTTTTTATTAGTTTTTATGCAAAAATTCACATTTCTGGACTTTACTATGAGTTTGTGTGTTTTTCTGTGATTTTAGATATTTTCTGGCTGAAATTGAGGGACCTGAGCAAAAATCTGATAGGAGGCTGAAAAAGGACTACAGATGCTGTTTGATTCTGACCTCCCTGCACTTGAAATGGATTTTCTGGAGCTACAGAACTTTAAATGGTGCGCTCTCAATTGCGTTGGAAAGTAAACATCCAGAGCTTTTTAGAAATATCTAATAGTCCATACTTTATTCAAGGTTAGATGACGCAAACTGGCGTTCAACGCCAGTTCCATGCTGCATTTTGGAGTAAAACGCCAGAAACACGTCACAAACCAGAGTTAAACGCCAAAAACATGTTACAACTTGGTGTTTAACCCCAAGAGAAGCCTCTGTACCTGTAAAACTCAAGCTCAGCCCAAGCACACACCAAAGTGGGTCCCGGAAGTGGATTTCTGCACTTAGACTTATTTCCATAAACCCTAGTAACTAGTTTAGTAAAAATAAGACTTTTTACTATTGTATTTTCTTCTTTGGACGATTAGCCCTTAGACCAGAGTCTTGGTTATCCTGGTTCCCTCTCTGGGGTCGGAACCAATGAACATCTTTATCACTTATGTATTTTCAACGGTGGAATTTCTACACACCATAGATTAAGGTGTGGAACTCTGCTATACCTCGAGTATTAATGCAATTACTACTATTCTCTATTCAATTCACACTTATTCTTATTCTAAGATATCAATTCGCATCCAAGAACCTGATGAATGTGATGATTATGTGACTCTCATCACCATTCTCACTTATGAACGTGTGCCTGACAACCACTTTCGTTCTACATGCAAATAAGCTTGAAAGAATATCTCTTGGATTCCTTAATTAGAATCTTTGTGGTATAAGCTAGAATCCATTGCCAGCATTCTTGAGAATCCGAAAAGTCTAAACCTTGTCTGTGGTATTTCGAGTAGGATTCAGGGATTGAATGACTGTGATGAGCTTCAAACTTGCTACTGTAAGGCGTGGTGACAACGCAAAAAGATAGTAAATCCTATTCTTACATGATCAAGAACCGACAGATGATTAGCCGTGCCGTGACAGCGCACCTGGACTATTTTCACTGAGAGGACGGACGGTAGCCATTGACAATGGTGATCCCCCAACATATAGCTTGCCATGGAAAGGAGTAAGAATGATTGGATGAAAGCAGTAGGAAAGCTAAGATTCAGAAGGAACACTGTATCTTGATGCGCTTATCTAAAATTCCCACCAATGAATTACATAAGTATCTCTATCTTTATTTTATGTTTTATATATCTTTATATTCAAAAACCATTATAACCATTAAAATCTGCCTGACTGAGATTTACAAGATGACCATAGCTTGCTTCATACCAACAATTTCTGTGGGATCGACCCTTACTCACGTACGGTTTATTACTTAGACAACCCAGTGCACTTGCTGGTTAATTGTGCGAAGTTGTGAAAAAAAGTGATATTACAATTGTGCGTACCAAGTTGTTGGCGCCATTGAGATCACAATTTTGTGCACCAATGACCTTCCTAAAGGTTAATCTGCCAAAATTCGTGGGAACTACCAACCCAACAGAAGTTGACACTTAGTTCCAAGCTATGGAGCACGCACTGCAAGCCCAGTTAGTACCTGAAGAGTAGTGCGTCGAGTTTGCCTCTTATCTGCTCACCGGATAAGTGTGACAATGGTGGCAGGGGACCCGACATATCATCAGCAAGGAGACGATCCTATCACCTGGGATACCTTTCAGGAGGAATTCTACAAGAAGTACTTCCCAAACTCTACAAGGACAGCCAAGGAAATTGAACTACTACAGCTGAAACAGGGTACGATGTCTGTATCTGAGTACACAGACAAGTTTGAGGAGTTGTTTAGATTCTCCCGTATGTGTCAGGGAGCTTCAGGGGACTTTGAGGAGTGGAAATGAATCAAGTACGAAGGAGGACTCCGAAGTGACATCTACAGTTCAGTAGGGCCTATGGAGATCAGAACTTTCTCTGATTTGGTTAACAAAAGCAGAGTTGCCAAAGAGTGTGTGAAGAAGGCAGCTACAGAAAGAAGAAGCCAGAGGGGATCGTTCCCACTGAACCGAGAGAAGAGTTTTACTCCAAGAGACCTGCCTTTGAAATGGGGAGGTTTTGCACCACAGAGGACTCAGGGTCAGCATAGCTTCAGAAGGCCCAACAACAACAACAACAACAATGCTTCAGGGAGAAGATTTGGGAAGCAACCTTTGAATGAGCAGGCTTGTACTAAATGTGGGAGTTACCATCCTGGTGTTCTTTGTAAGGCCGGTTGGGATTTATGCTACTCATGTGGGAAGCCGAGGACATAAAGCCTCCAATTGTCCAAAGAAGCAGAGACATGGTACCGGAGAGCACAGCAGCCTGGGCAGGTGTTCACTACTTCAGCTATAGGGGCCGAGGGGTCCGAGACACTTAACCGAGATAAATGTGAAATGGCGAGTCAAATTTTAAATGCCTTGTTTGATTCTAGAGCATCACATTCATTCATTGCATTTGAGAATGCTAGTGAGTTAGAGTTGAAGATCGTAGTGTTAGGTTATGACCTGAAGGTGCATAATGCCACCCATGAAGCCATGGTAACTAGGCTTGGATGTCCGCAAGTTTCCTTTAGGGTCAAGCAGCGTGACTTCGTACACAATTTAGTCTATTTGCTGATGGTAGGTCTTGATATTATCTTGGGGTTGGATTGGTTGTCCAAGAACCACGTTCTACTCGACTGTTCTGCGAAATCAGTGTACTTCATGTCGGAAGATACAGAAGGGCCGGTTGTGGTAAATAACTGTTACTTGAATTCCATGATAGTGAATTGTTCTGGGGCCGAATGTCAAGGCATTTTGTTATTAACCGCGGGCGTCTCGGGTGATGATAAAAACTTAGAGTAGATTCCGGTTGTATGTGAGTTTCCTGAAGTATTTCCTAATGACATTGAGGAATTTCCGCCTCATCGAGAGGTTAAATTTGCGATCGAATTGGTGCTGAGAACAGCGCCAATCTCGATTGCTCCTCATAGGATATCACCACTAGAGATGGCTGAGCTGAAATCTCAACTCAAGGATCTTCTGGGTAAGAATTTTATCCGACCGAGTGTTTCTCCATGGGGAATGTCAGTGTTATTGGTGAAGAAGAAAGATGGAAGTATGCGGCTTTGTGTGGATTACAGGCAACTGAACAAGGTCACAATAAAGAATAAGTATCCACTGCCAAGGATTGACGACCTCATGGATCAGTTACAAGGAGCCGGGGTTTTCTCCAAGATTGATTTGTGATCCGGTTATCACCAGATAAGGGTGAGAGATGAGGACATCCCTAAAGCCGCTTTCAGGACTCGTTATGGTCACTACGAGTACATTGTAATATCTTTTGGGTTGACAAATGCTCCTGCAGTGTTTATGGATTATATGAACAGGATCTTTCGTCCGTCTCTGGATACAATCGTTGTTGTCTTCATTGATGACATATTGGTGTATTCCAAGACTAAAGAGGAACATGCGGAACATTTGAGGACCGTACTGTAGATACTAAAGGAAAAGAAACTCTATGCAAAACTATCTAAATGCGAGTTCTGGAAGAGTGAGGTGAAGTTTCTAGGTCACGTGGTGAGTAAAAAGGGCATAGCAGTAGATCCTGCCAAGGTGGAAGCAGTGATGGAATGGAAGTGACCGACCTCAGTTACCAAGATAAGGAGTTTTCTGGGATTAGCTGGCTACTATCAGAGATTTATCAAAGGATTCTCACAATTGGCTTTGCCATTGACGAAGTTAACCCGCAAGGACGCACCGTTTGTTTGGACTTCCGAGTGTGAGAAGAGTTTCCAAGCGTTGAAGCAAAAGTTGACTACTATACCTGTGTTGGTATTACCTGAATAAAATGAACCATTTAAGGTGTATTGCGATTCCTCACTAAAGGGTTTGGGGTGCGTGCTGATGCAGCACCGGAAGGTGGTGGCATACGCCTCACGGCAGTTGAGACCTAACGAGGTTAATTACCCGACGCATGACCTAGAACTTGCTGCGGTTGTGTTTGCATTGAAGGTGTGGAGGCATTACCTCTATGGAGTTAAGTTCCAAGTTTTCTCTGAGCACAAGAGCTTGAAATACCTCTTTGATCAGAAAGAACTTAATATGAGGCAGAGGAGGTGGATGGAGTTACTAAAGGATTACGATATTGAGTTGAGTTACCATCCGGGGAAGGCGAATGTCGTAACGGATGCGCTAAGTCAGAAATCGCTGTATGCTTCTTGGATGATGCTTCGAGAAGAGGAGTTGTTCAAGGCATTCAAGAGTCTAAAGATCGACGTTCAAGAAGTGGCTGGAACTCTGTGTTTGAGCCAATTGCAGATCTTAAATGATTTTAGATCCAAACTTCTGAAGGCTCATCAAAACAATGACGCGTTGTCGAAGGTGTTGCCGACTATTGAGCAAGGAAAGCAGTGGAGAGTGTCCGAGGATCAAGTTGGATTATGGAGGTTCAAGGGTAGGATCATTGTGCCGGATGTGGGAACTTTGTGGCAAGATATATTGAAGGAAGCGCGGAGGATTTTCGATCCACCCTGGGAGTACCAAGATGTATAATGATCTAAAGGCTATGTTCTGGTGGCCTGGTATGAAGAATGATGTGGCGGAATATGTCTCGAAGTGTTTAACTTGTCAAAAGGTAAAGATTGAACATCAGAGACCCTCTAGGACGTTGCAGCCCTTAGAGATTCCGCAATGGAAGTGGGAGAGCATTGCGATGGATTTTGTGACAGGATTACCGAGGACTAGAACCAGTTTTGATGCTGTCTGGGTAGTTGTGGACCGGCTGATGAAGTCGGCTCATTTTCTACCCATTCGGATGAACAATACTCTTGAGGAGTTAGCACGCCTGTATATAAAGGAGATTGTGAGACTTCACGGTATGCCTACAACTATAATTTCTGATATGGATCCCCGTTTCACTTCAAGGTTCTGGGTGCATTTCAGAAAACTTTCGGGACCCGTTTGAGCTTAAGTACAGCTTACCATTCCCAAACCGATGGTCAATCTGAGAGAACAATCCAAACCCTAGAAGATATGTTAAGGGCTTGTGTTCTGGACCAACCGGTGAGCTGGGATCGTTATATGCTGCTAGTGGAGTTTGCATATAATAATAGCTACCATGCGAGCATCAGAATGGCTCCGTATGAAGCTCTGTATGGGAGGAAATGCTAATTTCCACTATGATGGTATGAGGCTGGGGAGAAAAGTCTGTTAGGGCCGGAATTGATAGCTGAGACTACCGAGCAAGTCAAGAAAATTAGAGATAGGATGCTCACTGCTCAGAGCTGTCAGAAGAGTTACGCCGATCAGAGGCGGAAGGCCTTAGAGTTTGAGAAAGGAGACCATGTTTTTCTTAAGGTGACTCTGACAACAGAAGTAGGTAGGGTGATTAAGACAAAGAAGCTGAATCCTCGATACATCGGTCCATTTTAGATTCTTGAGAGGGTTGGACCAGTGGTATATCGTATGGCTCTACCGCCTCACCTTTCAAACCTGCACTACGTGTTTCACGTGTCGCAGCTTCGGAAGTACACTCCTGATGCTAGCCATGTGTTAGAACCTGAATCGGTTCAGATAAGAGAAGATTTGACTCTGCCGGTGGTTCCGGTCAGGATCGATGACACAAGTATTAAGAAGTTGCGCGAAAAAGAGGTTTCATCAGTGAAAGTGGCGTGGAGTCGAGACAATGTTGAAGAGCACACCTGGGAGCTTGAGTCAAAGAAGCGAGCGGACTACCCACACCTATTCTCAGGTAACTAAATCCGAATTTTGTGGGCGAAATTCCCATTTAGGTGAGTAGAATGTAAAACCTGGTTAATTTATGGCTAATTAACCCATAGATTAAAATATATTCTAGAAAGTGAGAAATGAGATTTTTATGGTTTAATGTGGTAGAGAAATTTGAAACGAGAATTTTGGCATCAATTTTAAAGAAATCGGCCCAAGATTGGGTCGAACGGGCCAAACCAGGCCAACCGACCCAAGTTGGGCCTAAGGCCCAGCCAAGCTTCATTAATTAAATGAAGCTCAGCCCTTTCTCCCCCACCAAGAACACCACACACGCTAAAAATTAGAAGGGAGAGGGGAGGAGAAACACAAACCCTTGCTCCAACTTCAATTGATCATATCTTTTGATTCGGAGCTCCGATTGACGCACCGTTTGCGGCCACGTGACCGCGGCGTTGAGCTCTACAAAACCCACTCAAGTAATCTTGAGGTAAGTCATAGAATTCTCTTCAAATTCTCAGCCCTCATTTTTGAAAAAATTGTGGGTAAAAGTGTTGAGATTTTTTAGTTTGGATGTTGTAGGCTCAAACTAGCTTGAAGGAAAGGCTTGTTCTTGCTCCCTTGACCCTTGGGTAAGGTAAGATACCTCAAACACCAATTCTGACTCCTCAAGCTCTTGGGTATTGATTTTTGTGTTTGGGTGTGATATTGTGGCTTAGGCATTTTATATATGTACATTGGAGCTTAATTGTTGGTTTTGGAAAGTTTGGAAAGGAGCTTGTGTTTGGAAATCTGTTGGTGAGACTTTGGGAACCTTGAAGGTTGAAATTTGAGAGTATTCCGGGTGGAACCGGAATCGGCCAAGGTATGGTTTAGTTTTCTGTATCTAAAATATAATGGGGTGTGAAAACGTAGGCTAGAGACTCTAAGATAGGAGTTGAATCATTAATGTTGTGGATGAATTGAAATGAATTATGTTGTTGTATATGAATTTAGTGAATTGTGGAATGTTGATGTAGTTGTTGAATAAATTTGGATTGAGATGAGTATTTGAGTGGTGGTTGGATGATTGTGAATGATGATAAGCGTTGGTTCAATATATAGAATTGATGATAGCATTGAGGCTTATGTTAATGAGCATAACTTGAAATGTGAATTGTGTGTGTGTGTGTGTGTGTGTGTGTGTGTGTGTGTGTGTGTGTGTGTGTGTGTGTGTGTGTGTGTGTGTGTGTGTGTGTGTGTGTGTGTGTGTGTGTGTGTGTGTGTGTGTGTGTGTGTGTGTGTGTGTGTGTGTGTGTGTGTGTGTGTGTGTGAGTTTGTGATTGATGAATTGGGTATTGCTTAGAGATTGAGATGTGAATTGTGATTATGATGTGGGATTTGTCACCTTGAGATTTGGCTAAATATGGTGGAATTGGTGGGTTTATAATTTAATGAGTGAATGGAAGTATTTAGTATTGAAATATTGGGTTTGGCTGGTTTTTGAATGAATTTGGTAAGTGTATGTGTTAAAAAGGGGAGTATATAAGTTTTGGTGAAAATTGGAATTTTGAGGAACTTCAACGAATCATATCTTGAGCAATTGTTTTTGAAATTTGATGCTTTTTATATCAATGGAAAGATAATTTTATAAGCTTTAAAACATTTTAAGTTTGGTGGAAATCCAAATTTTGTGGAAGGAGATATGATCATTGGAAGTTTTGGATTAAAAATCTGAGTTCTACAACTTCTGCAGAATTTGTGACTTCTGGTTTGTGTGTGCACGCACACTTGGCAAGAGATTGGTCCTGTGCGCACGTATAGCCTTGTGCGTATGCAACCGCAAAGGCAGGGCTGCTGGTGGCAGCGCTAGCATGCCCTGTGCACACGCTCAACCAACGAAGGATTTCGAGCTGTGCGTACGCACAAGCCTGTGTACACGCACACGTTGGGAATGGCACACTGGTGGCGGCGCTAGCACACGTTGTGCGCGCGCCCCACCCTAAAGATTTTGCTTTTTGTGCATACGCACACGTTTAAAAATATTTCTGGGCGTGCGCAAGCACACCGCTATGCGTACGCACGCAACCCAATTCTTTTCTAAAACTTTGTTTTCAAGTTCTTCACATTCCCAACAAACTTATAATCTTCCGGAAATGTCATTTCACACTTATAAATCCCCAATTTCATCCCTTAAATCTTAATTTGATATTCAATGCCTAGTGTTTGAAAGAAGGCTAGAAAAGGGGTAACTTGAGGAGGAAGAAAAAGGATGTGATTAGAGGCAGATTTAGGGGGACCAGCATGGGCCATGGTCCCCCTTAAATTTTCAAAACTTAAAATATATTTTAAATAGTGGCTAAAATTTTTAACAACATACTTTCTAGTTCAATGGTTATAAGAAGGCATTTTATACTTCAAAGCATGGGATATCCCATGTCATGCATTTTAAATTTATTTTCTTTTGTTCTTTCATTTTTTTTTTGTAATTCTTCTATCTATTATTATATAAAAATACTTTGGTTTTTATAATAATTTCTAATTGAATATAATAAAAAAATATATACATAAAAGTAAATTAGATTAAATTTCATTTTTTATAATATTAAAATTAAAATATATTAAGTAAATTATTTATCAATATGAATATATCTTATATATTATATTCATTAATTTATTTCAAATACATATATTAAAAGTATTAGAAAAAAAATTTATATTATTTATGTTATATCTTTTATAATAAGGCTAAAAATTCAATTTATTTTAATTCTTCTATCTATTATTATATAAACATACTTTAGTTTTTATAATAATTTTAATTTTTTTATTTTCGGCCTCCTCTTTATACGATTTTTGGATCCGCCACTGGATGTGATGATGATTATGAGGAATAATGACGATATGTGCGGTTGGGAAGGATGGTGGAATACTAAATATGATCTAAGCCGAAGAGGCTGAGTATTTTACGAACCGAATGGCCGTGTTTGATGATGATGATTGTGGTTGAGTATGGAATTATGACTGGTAAGCCGAAATGGCTGAGATAAATGTTAATTTATGCTGTGATTAAATGCATATATGCTAAATTATTGATTATTATGATTGTTGCACTCCACCTATCAAAGATACGGGTTTCCCTGGATGAAAGCAGTGGCTAGCCACTACGTGCTTCAAGTGGAGACTCGATACTCTGTTGACCCTATGTCGCAAGTGTGGCTGGATAATGTGAAAGTTCAGGATGAGCTCGCCCCCGTGAATATACACAAGTGAGGGTGTTGGATATAAATTATAATTATGTTTGTAGATAACTCGAGTTGGGGATGCGCGACAGAAAGACAGTCCAATGGTTAGCTACCAGGACTTGTTGGGTTGGCTTTATAACTGACAGATGACACTCATCAGCCACTAGGACAGGCATGCATCATATGTATTATATGTGATTTGTTTGGATTGCCTAATTGACTGCATCATTACTTGCTACCTGCTTAATTGTCTTATCTGCCCCCTACTTGTGCAGTTCTTTGTTTGATATACTTGTGCTTGCATCTATTACTGTTGGTGTTTGGGAGGTTTGCAGGATTCGGAAAGCGGATGTTAGTTAGTCTGAAGATCCTTAAGTTAGTCGGCTATTTACATTTCTTATGGTTTAGCATCTTTATGCACTCTGATTATAATCTGGAAGTTCTAGGATTGCCTTCGCCTTTTTTAGGACATTACATGTTGGATATTTGGGCACTGTTACCATGCTGAGAACCTCCAGTTCTCACCCATGTGAATTTTGTGATTTCCAGATGCAAGACGTGAGGCTCCTCGGTGAGGCATACTGGAGACTTCCTTTTGGCGGAGATCCTTAGCTATTGGGATTTTATTTTGATCTTACATACTTGTTTAAATACTTATATTCTCCACTATATATGTATTTTGTATTCACTCTTCTTAGAGGTTATTTTGGAGAAACATGATTTGTATATTGTCTTTTGGGTTGTATTTTGGGATTTCCATACTATATATGTATGTATACTGTATGCTCAGACCGGTTATCTTCGCAAACCGAGTCTGAGCCTTGATATATGTGTTGTTGGAACTCTTCTGTATATCTTTTTATGTTAGCTTATCTTATATCCACTTCATTTACGTTATCGATCAGCGTGTTGTGCTTTTCGATTTATCGGTTTTAATTTACCCACTTCTCTTTAAAGGCTCCTAGTTATGAACATTTTTGCAATACTATACATACTAAATTTTATTTTAGAGGTCGTAATACCTCGCCACCTCTGTTTTATGACTTAAGCATAAGACTCTGTGTGGTAGGTGTTACAGAAGTTGGTCGAAAATTAGTTTTTTCCCAAAAATAGAAATCACCAATTTTCTAATATTCACAAGCCAAATTCATTTTCACTCATTCAAATGACGACAACCCAACCACATTCACATAATTACACTCAACCAAAACAAAACCTACCTCATCTGCACAATTTCACCTAAAACTATCAAATCCCATACCTCAATTCCTCAAACCTTATTATTCAATAATCAAACCAATTATTCACACAATCAATATCTAAAATCCATCCAATCTCTTTTATCATCGCACAATACATACATCAACTTACCTTCCTTACCTCTTTCCGGCCTCCGGCCCATGATTCAATGCCTTCGGCCCAAATTTACAATTTAAATGCGTATTCCACAAACCAATATTCATCATCCAATTCATCAAATTCTCAAAACAACAAACATACAAATTCATAAAATTCTCAACCCAATCATTAATTTTTATTACATATCAACTATGCATATTAGTACCAACCATTTACACAATCCAAACTTAATCAAAGAGGCATCTAGCCTAGAAATTCTCATCACACCACACGGTACTTAAAGGAAACTTAAATCGTACCTCTTGTAGCAAAAATAATTGAGCTTTTTCTTGGAAGACTCCACCAACCCTTAGCTCCAAGCCTCACCAAAGCTCCACAAGCAACACCAACCTCCCAATTGTGCACCAAAATCAACCAATACTCTAATATAACCAATTTCACACTTATAATCAACCTAGGATTTATGAAATCAATAAATCACAAGGATTAAAGGGTTCCTTACCTTAACCCTTGAAATGTTGTGATGAATATCACCAATGGTTCATACTAGAGCACCCCTAAATAATTAAAATCACAAGATTTCCTCAAAACCCAAACCAAATTCAAAATACAAGAGGAAAAATGAAACTGGGCAGAGGAGAGTTAAATATTCACCACAAAACTTAGATAGACTCAAAGAGGAGGAGAAGAGCGACGCGTGGTCGCAAACGCCTCTTCAATCGGAGCTCCGTAGCTCAAGTTATGGTGATTTGAAGATCAAAGAGAATTAGGGCTTCTCTCTTCTTCTCATCTCTCACTTTTCATTTCAACAACAAACACACTAAATAAGGGTTATGGTGGCTGAATGGCTTTAAGTTAAGGCTTATATATGCTGGGCTTGGGTCCGCTTGGGCCCAATTCACTTAGTTTAGCCCGTTGGCCCAATTTTGAGCCAAAACCTTTAAGATTAGAGCTTTAAATCGCATTTTAAATATTTCTACCTGTCTTAATTATAAATCCTAATTTCTTAGCCTTATTTACTTATAATCAATTTTCTCAGTTGCAGTACCGACAGATCTCAGCCAGTACTGCCGGTCAAAATTCCAGTGCGCGTTTTTACGCAGAAAGCTATGTTTTCTGACTCAGAAAAATTCACTGAATCCAAATATCATATTTAGAATATCAAATTTCTATTGCTAAATTTTCTAACCATATACACTCATATCTAATTTATTATTTAATTAATTACAGTTTGACCGAGTTTTACAATTATTCAATTACTAAAGCTTTAAATCATAAATAAAAAAATGTTCACTTTATATATAAAATCTCTTAAAAATATAATCTTATAAATAATTTATTATTTAATTTTCAAAAATTCTGGGTGATGACCGACAACGAGAGACGAGCATGACGACCCACGACGTGCGACGAACGATGCATAGAAGCTTGTGATTGCGAGTGTACAGAGGGGTTGGAGACGACCGGTTGGACAATAGAGAGACGATCAGACCATAAGGACGGCGGCGGTGAGAAGAATGGCAGCAATGATCGAGGCTAAGGTTGAGTTCGACGGATGCGGCGGTGATAAAGGCTAGGGCTTCCTTTTTCTTTGGGGACTGGGGAGAAGGAAGGAGAAGGGAGAAAGGAGGCTCTAGGGCTGGGGGCACTTGCATGCTCTGAATGTTCTCTAAGCGATACGGCATCGTTTCATTTGAAGCAACCAGGTTTTGATTCGGTCTGATCGGCCGATTTAGCAATTTGCATCCAGTTTTTGAATCAACGATTTTGCCTAAAGAACCAAACCATAAAACATATCGGTTCACGATTAGACCAATCTGACCAGTCCGATTTTCAGAACCATGCTAGTGACTGATGACCAGAGGAGAGGGGTTGGCAACAGACGACATAAAGACCATAGATACCATTAGATTTTTCTCCAAAATCATGACCACAGATCCTTTTAGGTCACCCTTTTTTGAAAAATCGTGACTATAGACCATTTAAGGTCACCTCCCAAAACCGTGACAATAGACATCTCTAGGTCACCCCAAAAGATCGTGACCATAGACTCCTTTAGGTCACCCTTTCGTAAAACCGTGACCATAAATTCTTTTAGGTCACTGATGAGCGGATATTTTATACGCTTTTTGGGGGTATTTTCATATAGTTTTTAGCAGGATCTAGCTACTTTTTAGTATATTTTTATTAGTTTTTATGCAAAAATACTATTTCTGGACTTTGCTATGAGTTTTTGTGTTTTTCTGTGATTTCAGGTATTTTCTGGCTAAAATTGAGGGACCTGAGCAAAAATCTGATTCAGAGGCTGAAAAAGGATGGCAGATGCTGTTGGATTCTGACCTCCCTGCACTCGAAATAGAATTTTTGGAGCTACAGGAATCCAAATGATGCGCTCTCAATTGCGTTAAAAAATAGACATCCAGGGTTTTCCAGCAGTATAGAATAATCCATACTTTGCTTGAGTTTAGACAACGTAAACTGGCATTTAACGCCAGGCTTCTACCCTATTCTGGCGTTAAACGCCAGAAACAGGTTACAAGCTAGAGTCAAACGCCAGAAACAGGTTACAACTTGGCGTTTAACTCCAGGAATAGCCTATGCACGTGAAAGCTTCAATACTCAGCCCCAGCACACACCAAGTGGTCCTCGGAAGTGGATTTCTAAACTATCTATCTTCGTTTACACATTTTCTGTAAACCTAGGTTACTAGTTGAGTATAAAAATACTTTAATAGATTTATTTTGTACCTCATGATATTTTTACATCTGAATTTGTATCTTTGACGGCATGAGTCTATAAACCCCATGGTTGGGGGTGAGGAGCTCTGTTGTGTCTCAATGGATTAATGCAATTACTTCTATTTTCTATTCAATCACGCTTGATTCTATTCTAAGATATTCACTCGCACTTAAACGTGATGAATGTGATGATCTGTAACACTCATCACCATTCTCAACCTATGAACGCGTGCCTGACAACCACTTTCGTTCTACTTTCGATTGAGTATTTATCTCTTGGGTTCCCGGTCCACGAGTTTGACTGCCTCTCCTGACAACAGAGCGTTCAATCCGTGAATCAAGAGCCTTCGTGGTATAAGCTAGAATCAATTGGCAGTATTCTTGAGATCCAGAAAGTCTAAACCTTGTCTATGGTATTCTGAGTAGGATCTGAGATGGGATGACTATGAAGAGCTTCAAACTCATGAATGTTGCGCGTAGTGACAGACGCAAAAGGATCACTGGATTCTATTCCAACATGATCGATAACCGATAGATTATTAGCCGTGCGGTGACAGCGCATTTGGACCATTTTCACTGAGAGGACAGAAAGTAGCCATTGACAACGGTGATCTACCAACATACAGCTTGCAATGGAAAGAGTCTTGCGTGTGTGAAGAAGAAGATAGTAGAAAAGTAGAGATTCAGAAGACAGAGCATCTCCAAAACTCTAACCCCTTCTCCGTTACTGCATAACAAGTATTTAATTCATGCTCTTTTACTTTTCACAATTAAAATTAAGAACCACTATTGATATCCTGACTAAGAATAATAAGATAACCATAGCTTGCTTCAAGCCGACAATCTCTGTGGGATCGATCCTTACTCACGTAAGGTATTACTTGGACGACCCAGTGCACTTGCGGTAGTTGTGCGGAATTACAAAGTGTGAGTGTAATTTTCATGCACCAGTCACCCCTCAAAACTGTGACCATAGATGACTTTTGGTCATGGTGAAAAACCGTGACCATAGACCACTTTAGGTCACCCCCAAAACCATGACCATAGAACTCTTTAGGTCACCCCCTAAAAACGTGACCATAGACTCTTTTAGGTCACCCTTTTTTAAAAAACTATGACCAAAGACCATTTAAGGTCACCCTCGAAAATTGTGACCATAGACTCCTTTAGGTCACACCACAAAACCGTTATCATAGACCCCTTTAGGTCACCCTTTCGTAAAACCGTGACCATAGACTCTTTTAGGTCACCCCTCAAAACCGTGACCATAGATGTCTTTTGGTCACAGTGAAAAACCGTGACCATAGACTACTTTAGGTCACCCCCAAAACCAAGACCATAGAACCCTTTAGGTCACCCCCTAGAAACGTGACCATAAACCCTTTTAGGTCACCCTTTTTTGAAAAATCGTTACCATAGACCATTTAAGGTCACCCCCTAAAACCGTGACCATAGACTCCTTTAGATCACACCACAAAACCGTGACCATAGACCCCTTTAGGTCACCTTTTTCTAAAACCGTGACCATAGACTCTTTTAGGTCACCCCTCAAAACCGTGACCATAGATGTCTTTTGGTCATGGTAAAAAACCGTGACCATAGACCATTTTAGGTCACCCCTAAAACTGTGACCATAGACCCTCTATAGTCACGGTTTTTTACCGTGACCAAAAAAACCGTGGCCATAGGCCCAAAATATTGTAGTGAATTATACAAAATATTCAGTCTAAGTGTTAGGCATATTCATTTTGTTTAATGAAATATTCCATTAATTTTAACGTTTTTGTCACGACAAGGACTTAATTACAAAATCTGATATGGTATAGGGACTCAATCGAAAAAAAAATATAAAGACCTAATTGAAAATTCAGTGAAATTATAGACACAAGCAGAATGATTAAACCATATAATTAAAAGATAAAAAACTAAAATAATATAATGTGATGTTTCAATAATAAAGTTAATTTAAATATGTTTTATAAAAAAAAATTGGACACTATCATCTAATCAAATTTGTTGTAAGTCAATTTTTTCACTTACAATTTAAGCAATTGTTTACAAATTTAAATTTGCCCGATTAATAATAATAAACAAGATATACATTAATTAAAATTTTAATTAATTATATTTTAATTTGTTGTTTTATTTTGGGATTCAACCCTTTAAAATGCAAAGGAAAAAAGACAATGTTGAGAAATAAAAACAACAATGTGTATCTAAAAAATAAAAAAATAAAATGACATAACATACAAAATAATAATTAAAAAGGAAAGCAATACAAATATCCTACCAGCAAGAGGAGGAAGGTTATGAGAAAAATTATTATATGGGGATGAGAGAAAAAAAAAGGGAAATATTGATGCTTAAATAGATATATGCTAGACACATTTCAAAC
>NC_029774.3:58470600-58485054 GCF_000817695.3 Arachis duranensis | reverse complement strand
AATTTAAAAACAGCCACTAAAATTTATATTGAAACATATATTTAAAAATTTGAATGGTTTGTTATAATATATTTAATTATTTTATTATAAAAAAGTTAATTATTTTAATAATTATTAAAAGATAATTTAGACATAGCTGAAGTAAGATTATTTTAAAGATCGGCAAATTTAGCTACAGCAAAGTATTTTTTTTTAGTTTAACAAGGAATTACGGTGACTGAAATCCTAAGATAAGATTTATGAAATTCTTAGAAAGAATGTTTATAATAAATTTTTGTACTCCTAGTAATCTTTATTTATCTTTTTTTAATGTCTTTTTTTTAACAGAAAAAATTATGTGTTAGCTAATTTGATAACTAGATTTCTATATTATTATATAGTAAGTGTGCACAACAAACTTTCGGTAAAAAATTAAAGTGTAAAGTATTAAATTGATGTCTTACGTTTTGGGCATAATTTTGTTTTAGTCTTTAAAATTTAAAGTATTTATCTTATTTGAATTTAAAAAAAATCATTTAATTTCAATATTATTCCACCATAAGGTCAAAGTTAAATAATTAATGGAATGTCCTACATGACAACAATACAAGAATAATGTCGATAATTTAGAGAACAAACACAAGTTCTAGAGGCACAAAATTAATCGTGGATACATCAATATTTTATTTATTATTTTCTTACAATTTAAATGAAATATTTTCTATAGAACTAAGGAGAATGATAAATAAATGTATTGATGCATTCACAGTTGATTTTGTGCTTTTAGAGTTTGTACTTGTTTTTTAGATTATCGATTTTGTTCTTGTACTGCTGTCATGTAGGACATTCCATTAATTATTTAACTTTGACCTCACGGTGAGACTATGTTGAAGTTAGTGATGTGCTTATATATTGTTGAGACAAAAACACTGCCAAACTAACCAGTAAATATACTACTAGTAATATATTACATACCATAACATTCCCGCTCTCTCAAGTAAGTCCCTAACATACTTAGATTGAGTGATGTGAATATCATGATCAGATAAGATATTAAATTCTAAGCCTAAGAAGAATTAACACTGCCTAGATCTTTTAATGCGAAAAAGACTTTATATCAGCAATGAGAGTGCAGATTGTAGAATCATTATCACATGTAATGAGAATATCATCGACATATGCTAAGATATAGATTGTAGAGTATGAATTAAACCTTATGAATAAAGAGGGATCAGATTTGGTGCTTGAAAAACCAAATTAATGTATGCAAAGTTGAACATAGCTTATTATACCAAGCTCTTGGAGCTTGCTTTAAACCATAGATAGCTTTATTTAGTTTGCATACAAGAGAAGAATCATGAGTAATAAAACTAGATGGTTGATGCATAAAAACAGTTTCATCTAAGTCACCATTTAAAAAAGTATTATTAAAATAAAATTGCCTTAATGGCCAGCCTTTGGATAAAGCAATTGACACAATGGTTCGAATGGTGGCTGGTTTAATCACTGGACTAAAAATTTGTGCATAATCAACACCATCTTGTTGAAGACAACCTTTTGCTACCAATTGAGCTTTAACAATAGAGTTATCTGGAGCTCTTTTAATGGCAGAAATCCAACAACTGCCAATAACAGTAGCATTGGGAGGAGGATGAACTAATGACCATGTTTGATGTTTCATAAGAGCTGCATATTCCTCTCTCATTGCTTGAAGCCAGCGAGGAGAGGTAAGTGCCTATTTAATGTTTCTGGGAGGATTTTGAACAAGATCCAAGTATGAGGAAATGACATTAAAAGCTTTTGGTTTTGAAATTCCAGATTTAAGGCGTGTTATCATAGGATGTATGTTAGATGATGCTGATGTAGAAGTAAGGGGTGGTAAATGAGTTGCAGTCCCAGAAATTGGAATTGTGTCAAATGCAATTTGATGAGATGATGCAAAATTAGTATGATGTGATGAATGATTAATAGTGGAAATAAAGGGTAATGCAGATAAAATATGATTATTGGAAGAATGAGAATGAGCAGAATTAACTGAGTCAGTAGAAGAAATAGGAGTTACCTGAGGAATTTGGGGAATGAAAGATGTACTCACTGATGATGCTGTAGAGCAATTAGTATTTAAAGAAGGAAACATACTAGAATAGGGAAATATAGATTCATCAAAAAGTACATTTCTTGCAATATACACTTTTCCAGTAGCATTTAGGCACTTGAAGCCTTTGGGCTGTGGAGCATAGCCAAGGAAAATACACTTTTCAGATCGAAAATCTAGTTTATTAGATTTATAAGGTCTAGTATGAGGAAAGCATGCACAACCAAAAGTTCTAGGCATATTATAATCAGGTTTAACATTGTTTAGCATTTCAAAAGGTGACTTCATGTTCAATGTAGGAGTTGGTAATCAATTAATTAAAAATGTGGCAGTGAGGAAGGTATCTTCCCAAAATTGTTTAGGTAAATCAGCAGTAGCAAGTAAAGCAAGGCCAGTTTTAGTTATATGGCGATGTTTTCTTTAAACTACACCCTGCTGTTGGTGTGTATAAGGGCATGAAAGCCTGTGACTAATGCTATGGAGATGCAAAAATTCTTTAATAGCAGTAGAAGAAAATTCTTTAGCATTATCTATTTGTATACGCTTGAGTTTACAACCAGTTTTAGTTTCCATGAGATTCTTATATTGCATTAAGATTTGCAAGAACTGAGATTTAGAGTAAAGTAAATATAGACAAGTATACCATGTGCCAGCATCAACTATACTAAGATAATATTTAAATCCTGATCTAGAGGGTCCCAAAATGTCAAGAAAGACTAGCTCAAGGGGTGCAGAATATGTAGTAGTAGAATCTGTGAAGGGAAGAGTATGCATTTTGGCAAGACAACAAGATTCAC
Organism: Arachis duranensis; assembly: GCF_000817695.3. Lineage (NCBI taxonomy): Eukaryota > Viridiplantae > Streptophyta > Magnoliopsida > Fabales > Fabaceae > Arachis > Arachis duranensis. The sequence continues at coordinate 58,482,183 of NC_029774.3, read as the reverse complement.
ACAATGTCTTTAGAACATTTTTAACTATGGTAACAGACGGGTGGCCTAATCTAAGATGCCACAATAGCAAATTTGCACTTAAAGCAAAAATGAAAGCACTTGGTGTAACATGTGGATTGGAGACAGCAGTTCTCAAAGAATCAAACACATATAAGCCTTGTTTAAGCAAGCCCTGAAGAAGTACCTTTTTGCTGATCGGAGACTTTACAAAACAAAGAAAGGGGTGAAACTTAAAAAAGACATTATTATCAATGCAGAATTTAGAAACACTAATAAGGTTCTTAGCAATAGTTGGAACATGCAAAAGGTTCTTTAAGGAAAAAGTGTTATGAGTAATAGGGTCAGATAAGAGAGTTACCAGAACTGGAAATTGGAATGCCTGATACATTAGCAACATATAGTTGATCAGAATTGGGATAATCGACAGTAGAAATTAAATTGGATGCATCGTGTGTAAGATGATGTGAAGCACCGGAATCAGAGTACCAAGAGGAATCTGAGATGCAAGAAGGTGTAGCAAGGTAGGTTCTTGATAAGGGTTGGTGAAAAGACGAACGAGGAGGAGGTGGAATAGAACTCTGAATTGATGGGGTAAAACCGTAAAAGTATTGGTAGTTGAAGGTGGACCTTGATAATTCTGATCATATAGAAAAAAGCATTGAAGAAATGTGTGTCCCATTCTATGACATAATTGGCATTGTGGTCGAGAGTTTAATGGCCAAGCATTGCGACCACCACGGCCAAACATTCCACCTCTTCCTCTTCTGCCACCAAACCCACCTTATTCTGAAAAGATTGCTGCTGAAAAGGGGTTTGAGCATAATTTGCTTGAGTAAAGCCAAGATTTGGATTCTTGTATTTGTCTAGCATTTCTTCATGTGAAATTAGAACAGCTCCAACTTCACCAATAGTATAGATTTCGGTTTTAGCTCTTACAATGGTAATAACAGAAGAAAACTCTTCTAGAAGTCCTTCACATATGGCATCAATGTGATCTTTTGTAGAAATTGTGTGACCAGCGGCGGAAAGAGAATCTACTAATCGCTTGACTTTCTTCAAGTAATCAGTGATTGAAGGATTTCGTTTCTTGACATTCTTCAGCTGGGTCTTGTATTGACGAAGTTTGGTTTTGGTGGATGAAACAAAATATTGTTGTAGGCGATCCCAAATCTGATAAGCGTACAAACAATGTACCATTTTGCTCTTAAAATCAGCATCCATTGAGCAAAGTAACCAGGTGCACAAGTTGTAGTCTTAAGGGTCCATTCTTCATACTGGGCTGAAGTTTTTCCAGCCGCTTTATCAGCATCATTGACAAATTCTGGAGGAGCCTTCTCAAGAAGATGTTGCTGCAGATTCTGGCTGTGGATTGTAGACAAAGCTAATTGTTGCAAAGTGAAAAAGTTGTCTTCATTGAGTTTGTCTGGAATCGGATAGAATAGTGATTTTTGTATTTGATTAGAAGCAACGAGGGCCATGAGTTAGAAAAGAAAAAGAAAGGCTCTGGATACCATGTGAGAATTACGCAGAGAACCAAAAGGGTCTCAATAATGGTTTGTTAGTGAGTTATATATACAGCACAGCCCTAAACAACACAATCAAGATTGATTCAAGAATTGGTAAATTAGGTTATAACAGAAGAAACCAATTCTGTTTTAGCTGTACTAGTACTACTACTGTCTACACCTCATAATAGCTAGCATAAATTTCATTTCATTCCTATTGTTTCAGCTTTGTCTTGGCCTTTTCATCCATAAGTTCATTTGTCTGTTGAATAACACACTGATTAGTGAATTTACCAAAACTATAATCCATGGCATAATTATTCGATTAGTGAATTTTACGAGCTTTCTAATTAACTAGAATGAGACCCGCGGCCCGGTAAATTAATGACAGTATATAATAAATATTAAAAATTGTTATATTTTGTAGAATTAAATTAAATGTGTAAACTAAAGTTAAATTTAAAAGGTATTTTATTTAAAATAATTTATAGTACAAAAGATTTGGATATTAGAGTTGTATGTACAAAATGACATTTTTATTGGTTGTTGTTAGAGTTGTTACTTTTTTTTCTGTGTAAGTTCTTGTGAAGGCATGTTCTTTATGAATTATTGAGTTACATGCACTTTTTATTATGTTGTTTGTTTCGTCTTTGCAAGTATGTTCTTCTTTCGAAATTGTGTCTTGAATTTGTATAGTTTTCTTTCTTCTTAATCTCTTGATGGGTATGTGATCTTCGTCTAATAATATTAGTGTTGGCGAAGTTGGTTCCTATAATCAATGAATAATTTAAATTAGAAATAAAAATGATGTTTAAAATAACTAAAATTAGTGAATTTTTTTAGTATTACCTGTTTTATTTGTTGTAATGGGTGTTAGAATTTAGTGTTTTTGGTTGGAACAAATGTCTTGCTAACAAATGGGTGTTAAAATTTAGTGTTTTTGGTTAGAACAAATGTCTTGGTAACAGTGTATTGTTGAGAACTTTCTTTAAGATTAAAATCATTTACATTGACTTCAAATATAAGTGAGGTTGCACAAATTTTTCAATTGGGGTGATGCTTCAATGTCATTACTTTTCTGGAGTGTCATTAGATTTGAAGCAGTTGTACCCAACAATTTTTTTGTTTCGCCATCAAATAGTACAAAAGTTATTGTACCACTTTGATCGAAACCTTTAATTGAATTTTGAACCTAAAATAAGTATTGGGTTAGTCACTAATAATTTGATAGATTGGATTATGAAAAGTATATAGAGTTACCTTATTGTTGGATATTGTGGTATTTGATTACATGTGCCACAAATGTAGTTATCTTCTTTCATATGCTTTTTTCATACACTTTTCACATTCAACACAGTTATCTCCATTGAGTAAGTTTGAGATGTTGTATAGTTCAAAAATAAATTTTTTGAAGAAATAGTGATAAGAGACTTATATATGTAGTTCAAATAGTATGGAATTTGAATATTTGTAACGTAAAATTTATTATAATTAATAATATTATTATGACGTTTGTAATATGGGTGTTTATTACATTGAATGAGTTATTTATAAAAATTAATATATGAGAAAAACTCTGCGTACAAGCGATTAGGGCTTGTAAGTATTACAGTGCTACATCCCTTACACGCGCTACATCCCTTCTTCTTCTCCTTCTTTTTTGATCGTTCTTTTCTCCTCCTTTCTCACTGGTTTGTTCTTCGTCGTTGACGTTAGTTCCTCCACATACTGTTACGGCACGTTTTCATTGCACCTTCTTCTTCTTCTTGCTGCACGTTCTTCTTCCTCTTCCTCTTCTTCTTCTTCTTTTCTTTTGTTTCTTGCCTTCTCTTTCTCCTTCTTCATTTACGTGCTTTTCTCTCTGTTTTTTTTTCTTATTCTCGATTTCTATTGTTTTTTGACATCAAGCTCTGAAATCGTTTTTGAAGAAGAAGAAGTAGCAGAAGATGAAGAGGAGAAAGAGAAAGAGTTCTGAATTATGCATGATTTTAGGTGTATTTCTTAAATCCTTTGGGTGTATTTTCTGTAATCTTTTGTGTGTATTTCTATAATCGTTTGGGTGAATTCCTGTAACCGTTTGGGTGTATTTCTGTAATCTCTTGGGTGTATTTTATGTAATCGTTTGGGTGTATTTCTGTAATGCCTGCCATTTTTTCTGAAATGAAAAATACACCCATAGATATCAGTAAGATACACCCATAGATATGAGTCAGATACACCCATAGATATCAGTCAGATATCACTCAAATACACCCAAATGATTACAGAAATACACCCAAAGGATTACGGAAAATACACCCAAACGGTTACAAGAATTCACCCAAACGATTATAGCAATACACCTAAAGGGTTACAGAAAATACACCCAAAGGATTTAAGAAAATACACCCAAAATTCGTTGAAGTACATCTTATGCATAATTCAGAACTCTTTCTCTTTCTCATCTTCTGCTGCTTCTTCTTCTTCAAAAACGATTTTACCATGAAAAATCGAAAAAAAACGAAAAAACAGAGAGAAAAGACGTAAATGAAGAAGAAGAAAAAAAGGAAAACGAGGAAGAAGAACGTGCAGAAACGAAAGAAAAGGAGAAGAAGAAGAAGAGTAAGAGGAAGAAGAACGTGCAGCAAGAAGAAGAAGAAGAATTTCAGAAACCATAAAAATAAAATAAAAACGAAGAAGAAGAAGAAGAAGAAGAAGAGGAAGAGGAAGAGGAAGAGGAAGAGGAAGAAGACGAAGACGAAGAAGAAGAAGAAGAGAAGAAGAAGAAGAAGACGAAGAGGAACCGTTTGAGTGGGGCGCGTGTAGTTACGCTCCATTCAAAATGAGTTAATGCGCGTATTAATGAAATTTGGGCTAATAACTTGTAAAACATGTACGGCCTTTTTACTTGTATGTGTAGCAGGCCCCTTAATATATTAATTATTGGAGTTATAAATTTCTTATATTGTTTACAACGATAAAATATAATAATTATAGGAATATAAATTTAATGTCTTTGTAAGTTACAAATTTGGTTAGACACTAGTAATTTCTAATTATTTTGCTGATTTGAAAATAATAGATGATTTGACAAAAATTGAGTAGTTGATTCTAAAATTTTGACAAGTAAGCGATATTACTAACATGACGCGAGTAAAAAAAGAAAATTAGTGAATTTACTAAAACTATAATCCATTGGTTGAATTGTGCAAAATATTTAGTTATCAAATAAAAAGACAAGGTTATTGACAAGTGATCAATATACTCAACAGCCAAATGAATATACCTGCATTCCACATGTACCGGTACACAATATGATGTATTTATCAAACAAAAGAACAAATAAATGGAGATCTTCATCTCTTCTACAAATAGACATAGGTTATAATAATAATAATATTTATTTATTTTAAAAAGCTATTAGTCTATTAGATGTTTATGTCAGATCATTTTCATCAAGTGGTGCTTCTTCCCCTTCAGCAGTTTCGCCCTTTAGTGCGCTCACATCGCCTGTTGGGAGTTTCCTTGTAAGCTTAATGATCTGCAGAATATACCATGTCAATCAGAAGTAACAGAATAAGTGAAGCAATTGAAGACGATTGTCAATGTTCAGCCATAATAGGGAAGCAATTGAAGACGATTGTCAGGACATGAGGAAAACAGCTGCACAAGGAATGGGGCTTCCTTAGGCTGCGTTTGTTTATAAATACATAACACTGAGACATAGACACAAAGACACATCATATTTGGCAAATAAAACATGAACAGAGACATTATATCCTGAAACACTGAATTAGTATATTTTGTGTCAGGAAAGACACAAACACAGAGATGCTGAACGGAGATACAACGTATTTTTTCTTTCTTTTTTATTGTCACTATCAATTTTTTATAATTATATTTTTTATCATTCTATTTTTCTTTCTAAATTTTATGTGAAGAAAAAATTAAAGGTAAATTGAACTTTTATTATTTGTTCTATTTTATATTCAGTTTATTACCAAACAAAATATAAAAACACTCATTTTTGTGTCTCTATCCTTTGTATCTTATTCTCAGTATTCTGTCTTATTTTGTTCTCAAAACCAAATACAGCCTTACTGCACAAGGATAATAAGGTTTGTGGAATACTGAAATTTAATGCTCATGACAGGTCATTGCCAAAAATCATAGTTTAGTTGACTAAGCTTTTAGGCAAGCTGAAGCACATTAACTGAATATGTTCAAAGCATCTAAGATGAGATTCTACCAGATTGATTCTACATGATTGATGCTACCCCAACTATCCCTAATGTCTTCATTCTTAATTCTATTTAATCTAATGTGTTCACTAATCCATCTAAGTATTATCATATCCACCCTATTTAATCTCATAAAACATTGCTGGTCTAATAACTGTTCAATAAAATTTACTCATTTATGGTACTTTTATATCGTAGATAAAGATTCAGACACCTCCATTTTGACCACAATTCAATCCCATAATTCACATAACCATATATCTCCCTATCAATATGGATAATGGAACCACGGCACTTAAATAACTTAACTTGTTGTAACCTCACATTATTAAAACATATCTTAGATACGAAATGCAAAATGAACATCTACAGCACCCAAATAAGGGAGTTCCATGTCCTCAAGAGATCAGGAATGTTTTATGATTTATGATTTATGTTTTAAATATGAAAACCATATGTACCAACTTCAAACAATTTAAAAAGTTGGAAAAGTTGGCTCATGACAACTAAATCACCTACCACATGGTCAAGATGTGAAATAGTGCTCGACTGAGCAACACGTTTGATTTCTTCAACATCTCCATCTGTGTAAGCAGCAAGAAGCTTGCTAGCACAACGGTTCTGGTCGCTGCTGAGGAAAGCATCAACCCTAGAGACGCCAAAAGCATTTATGCCAGAAATTCATCAATTGAAATAATTAACTCAAATGAAGCACAAGATAAATTACTGAGAAGAGTCAATCCTAAAAACAACAAAAAAGTTATGCACACAGATGCTAAGATGATATTGGAGCAAGAAGAAACTAATGGGAAATATATGAGCAAAGCTAATGACAACACCACTACCATCAATGACAATATCATTCTCTTTTTCCTATAATGATCCTATCATCCATATATAACGTTGATTTTCGCAGGCAAATCTCAGAATAAGGAGGAGGAGGCTGAAACTCACTGGGAAATGTCATTGTAGCACTTCTCTGCTTGCTTAAAGTCATGAGCATAAAGGTAGATAATAACCGCACTAAGATACGCCTGCATTTATGAGAAGGTATGTAAGAGAGAGCATTTCTCATATGAACATGAAATATACGAAAAGCTTTCCTCCACTTGCAATATGAAGAAACCAATTATGCAGCAACTATGCACCAATTGTGGAAATGTCAAGTTGTCAACAGTTTGGGAACTTGGATAAAAATAATTCTCAGTCAAGAACATTCAAATATGACTGGTTCACTATTTACAGCCTGCTACCTTCTGAAAGCTCTTAGGTGTTTAACCCTGCTACTAAAAAATTTTCATTGGCTTCAATATACATAATAAGGATGAAGAACACTGCTGGCTAATCGAAAACCAGGTACAAGAGAAATTCAACACAGAATGTTGTTCAGGAGGGCATAGAAAATAGGCATAACATCACAAATTCTGTGATAGTGTGCAATTGTGTCAGGAGTAGGAAGCACACGTTTAGCCTTGGATTATATTTGTAGTAGAATGTATTTGGAAAACACAACCTTAAGATAATGCCGAACTAGGAAGAAGATAAAGCAAAAATCACAGAGGAGAGAAGAGACGGAAAACACACAAAATATCAATAACTAATATACAAAATTTCAGTGCGCTAACATTCCAACACCAACTTGCTAATAAAATTTAAAATGTAACCTGACTTGAGCTCAGTAAATATTTCGTGAAGATTATAAGTTAATTACCAAATGTACTCTAAGAAGTAAGCCACAGGCAAAGCTGAATCCAGTTTTCCAAACAGGTAAATCCGCTAAATGCATAAGGCCAATACTCTTAACAAACCAAATATATAGCTCTCACAGTCTTTAAAATTTATCACATATTTACAAACTACCACCAAATTCCCAGAAGGGAGATCAAGAAAACAATCCCCTTTTCAAACACCTAGTCTCTGCAGTTTATTTTAAATACAGAATCCAAAACTAAAATACTTCAAACCTTGAATTGGCTATTGATAGCATTAGACTTCTCAGCTGCCAAGCCCAATTTCAACATGAGAGATGCAGCGTCTGTATATCTGTTTATCATAAATGGTACCCAACATACACATGTTAAGATGCAAAGAACGAAAATGTTTTTTACATTCTAGAAACAAAATCAAGGATCCAGTAGCAGCAGTTCTTGCCAAACAAGTTGGCACAGATGTAATAGGACCAAGAATTCATAAACTTAGGAGAGGAACCGACAGAGAACAAATTAAGAATTGTTGTGTCTGGTTTCTATGCCGGATCACTGTCCCACTATTGGATAAAAAAATGCTAGCTCCCATCATATGTTCCCAGAGGCAGATGTGTCTGATGTAGCAAAATAAATTGTGGGTTTTTCTTTCTCTTCTTTTTCCCTTTTGTTTTTCCGGGGTGGAGGGACCTTAATACTTTCTTTCAACACATTTATCTGAATAGTGGAAAATATGTGAAGTCATAAGTGTCATTTTACTTGCACCATCCCATGCAATTTCTAAGATGCAGACGCAAGCAACTTCGCGTAACCTGTCATCTTTTTCAAACCATGTAGTTTAAAATTTATCATGAATACTTGCTTACTTGCCTATACATTGCTCAGATTATTTTATTTAATACGTATATTTCTCTTTCCTGAATCTAAGATAAATCCCTTCAAGCCTCCAATTCTAAATTTTGCACTGTTGGACACAACACCAAAACAATTACCAAGATGGTTCTTAATCATCATCTCATTCGCAGGAAATCACATGAACCTCCAAGTCATCTGACTTCTAATCCCTAAAGTTTCAACGATTAAATTACATACTTTGTGCTCTGCCCTATTCATTTTGGCTATCACGACTCATCCTCGTCTATGCTACATGACACTCAACAAGCTGAACATACAGTAGGAACAGGCACAAAATTATAAAGAATGATATAAAAACATCTGCAAAAAAAGAATGCAACAAAATCAATTGTCATATTTGCCTCATGCTATATCAAATTTGAAAATGTAAATGAATTAGATATTATCTACTCACTTCTCTGTTGTAAACTCAAGTCAAAATTCGCCTCATTGAATGAGATGTTTGATCAAAACATTTGATGGATCCAATGCCTCATCCAGTGGTGAAAAAGTGTGTCTACTTAGTGTATGAGACAGAATGAGTACAAAAAATATTTCTCTAAATAAAACCTACGGAAAAGCATGAATAGACATCCAACTGAATGCACAAACAAAATAAGAACAGAAAATATTTTTCCAAATAAATAAATAAAACCAATGGAACAACATGAATAGACATCTAAATGGATTGCCAGACAAAATATAACACCACTAAAACCTTCACCTAAGTTGAAAATACTAAAGAAAAAAAAAGAGTGGAGAAGATAGGACATAATCTTTATTTTCTAACAGTTTTACAGAACTTACTTCTCAAGTTTTATATAAACATTGGTTGCAGCACGATACAAATCAAAAGCCATTTGTTCTCTTTCATCCTCTTCAAGAACTGTACAAGCATCTGTATATAGCTGAATAGCTTCTTCAGGCACGGTATCTTCCAATGCACTACACAAAGGAAGTTATCATAATAAATTTGGGATAATAATAGAGAGCTATACTACTATATTCCTAATAAATTGTATCAGCCATGAGGATGCAATTAAATAGACTGATTAGTGTTTGTTTCATATAGCATCTATGGTACTACATGTTGACCAATTGAAGTAAAAAGGATGAGCCATCATGATGTAATCAATTGTCATTCTATACAGATAACTTCTAATTATTCTTGAGTAAAGTTCTTATTCCATTAGCAGTGATTAGTAAATGAACTGAATACTAGATCCAAACACTTTTTTTATGGAAAGAAACTTTATTAGAGAGGGGAAAAAAAGGAAAACAAAAAATGGCGAGCAGAGACAGCTAAAGTGGGGATAGGATTTCCTTTGTCAGATGAAGGAACAATATAATTCATAAGAGAAGAATGATACAAGAACTCCTCCTTATAAGAACAACAAAACAAACATGTATCAATGAAGAGTAGCTTTCCATATTCCAATATCTCAACATTTCTAAGAGAGAAATGCCTCTAAAAGATCATGAGTTTTCCAACAAATAGAGGCCAAATGCCTAAGCTATCTTTGCTTGTCTAAGTATCTATCATAGAAAGTGCAACAGATATTCTCCAACCATATACTCCTGGGCATATATAGCACAGTGCAACAAGGCTTAGGCCAACTTCCATCTCCCAGAATCATCCAAACTAGTGAATAAGATAAGAGATCTTTTGAAACAGAAAAGGAATATTTATCATAGAATTTTTAAGTGATCAAGATTGCAACAATGTGTCTTAATCACTATCCATTTGAAACCCATCCTTAACCAGCACATCGAACAGTGGATATAAACACAATAGACAATACTATCCCAAAGCATGCCAGGTCCAAAGAAACCTCTATAAAAGCAAGCATTGAGCTGCAAAGTCCAAATCAAAGCACCAAATATGTTCATAGAAACAACTAACTACAACAAGATTGTCGTCCTTGATTTTACTTGATAAACAAAGACAGAAACAACTCGATCATAGTGGTTACCATATACTAGCTTATTGCCAATATTAAACACAGGATGTATTTGGAAATCAAGAGAGAAGAAAATCAGTTTACCGCGCTCCCTTGGCAAGGGCGTCGGATGCAGGCTGTGGTCTCCCACACTCAATGTACAATTCAGATGCCCTACGATAGAAATCGGCAACTTCTCTCCAGTTGCTTAGTTCCTTTGCTAACGCAGCAGCAGACTCCATGTGCTTAGCGGCATCCCATGGTCTAGTTCACTTGTCAAGGATAGATATAGAGCGCAACAGTCCAAAACAACAAATCTAACAGCATTTAGAAGAGCAGAGAATTATACCTAGATGAAGAAAACCATAAGCAATAACCAAAAAAAATAAGGATACGAAGAAAGCATCTCTTGTCCTTTTGAAGCTTTCTCATATGCTGTTTTGGCTTTCTCATAGTCCTTGGCAAGTCTAAATGCATTAGCTACAGCAAAATCGGATATTAGGTTAGTTATGTGTGCTTTCTTTTTTTTCTCTCGTAAAATTTCTTTGCACAAACAATCAAATGCTTAGAACACTGTTGAACATTTTACCAGCCTGCTCATAAAGAACTGTAGCACTTTTCCAATCCGCAGTCCACCTTGTGAAACTGAGTTTTGTTCTGAGTCAAAAAAGAAACCGAAGGAAAATTCAAATCTATAATTCATGTAAGGTAAAAGAACCTACCATGTCCTTGTATCTATTGGGAATTAAAAATAACCCATTTTACTTTCAAGTTAAGACCTAATTTTGGAAATTGATTATATCCAACATCACAAGTGAAGATAAACATATCCCCAATGCTTAATTACGATACGAACATTTGTTCAATCCCATCATGAGGAAAATCCAACCAAATTACCAAAGTAACAAAATTAGAATTTGCATCAAAATCTTGATCGTTGTTACGAAGGAACGACTACTTGAATATTAGATCGAGTAACAAAGCGAGGAAGGATGCAGCTTTATGCGGCTATGTTTATGATTATGAATGAGAGAAAAAGTGAGAGAGTAAAATGAGAAGGGAAAGCAGAACGCACAGCTTATCAGCTTTGGTTATCAACTTGTTGGGATCAGAGGTGGACATGGTTTGGTTTGATTGAAGTACTTAGATTGGATGATTGAGTTGCGTCTTCTTTGAGTCTTTTCTCCTCCGATTCAAGTGCTGCGTTCAGCTTCCCAACCATCAAACGACACTCTACTCGTCTTGCTGACCAGTGACCACCGTTCTTGCTGCTGCTTTTCCAACTCCCTAAGTCTCGTTAACAGATTTTGTATTCAACAAA
>NC_029774.3:58465103-58470582 GCF_000817695.3 Arachis duranensis | reverse complement strand
ACAAATTGGTCTCTTTTTTTTTTTTTGTCGCTAGATTAGACATCCCGAATTCTAGAAATACAATACACTTATTATACACTCTTCACATATTTTATACCATTTTATTTTTAATTGTATTTTCTAGGGTTTGAATCCTAAACTTTTAAAGTAGAGAAAAAGAGATATGCTATTAGAGTCAAAACTCATTGTCGCCAAATTGGTCTCTTAAGAATGAAGAAACAAACTTTAAAAATTATTCATGGACTAAACCACAAAAAAAATGCATCTAAAATATTTTTACGCTGCCAAAACTGTCCCGAATTTTGTTATTGAAAAAAATATTATCAAATTATTTAAATATACAATAAAAATGTCTAATGTTAAATATATATCATTAAAAAAATTTAACAAATTAAATTTTGATATAATTTTTTATAAACATAATTAAAAAATAAGATATTATTATCTTTAAAATTTGGTAATTTTTCGTTAAGTATATAATTTTTTTGTAATTTTTTTTAACAACTTAAAATTTTCGATCAAATATATAAGCAGTTTGTTTCATATAAAAATCGTTCGTCACCAATAAAAAAATTATTTTTTGGCATTTTTTCGCATTTTTAAATATTTGAAGATATTTTGTCGATAACAAAATTTAGGAACCTTTTTTCAGTGCCAAAATAATCCGGGTTCATTTTTTGTGATTTACCCTCAATCATTTTAATTAAGAAAATACAATCATGCTAGGTATACTCTAAAATTAGTGGTTAGAATAGAATTTTAAAATATATAATATATATTAAAAATAAATTAAATTATACATGTGACGATTGGATTTTCTATCGGTAAAGAAATATAAAAAATATAATCGCGTTGTAAGTATAGTTTCTAAACCAACAGAGAATCCTTTCGTGCAAAAGTTTTGGTTGTCACAACTAACAAACCCAGTAAAATTTATAAACCGAAGTATTCATACCTCGGGTCGTCTTCTCAAGGAATTGCAGGAAAGTATGATTTATTATTGGTTATGGAAAAAGGTATATTTTTTATTTTTGAAATAGGGAACAGGTAATTTAAATGGCAAGAAAAATAAATTAATAATTAGAAAAGCTCTTGGCAAGTATGAGAATTGGAAGTTCTATCCTAGTTATCCTTATCAATTGTGATGAGAATTGGCTTTTGCTCCCACTTGATCAACCTCTAACTATGAAGGTAGGTTAAGTGGATAAATCAATTTGATTCCTCAAGTCCTAGTCAATTCCTAAGAAAAGACTAGAGTGAGGAAAATTCAAATCAATCAATAAAGAATTCCAATTTTCAATCAACAGTTGAGTTTGATAACTCAAAAGTCTCTAATTACTCAACCAAAGCTAAGAGTGTAAAAAGCTAAATTAAAATCATGTATCTGAAATACCTCAAATTGCATTAATAAAAGAAATCAAATCTAACATGGAAAAGTTCATAAATTAAATTGGAAAAATAAATAAAAAGAATATTGAACCTGTAATTTGAAAAGAAGTAACCTAAACATAATAGAAATCCTAAATCCTAATCCTAAGAGAGAGAGGAGAGAACCTCTCTCTCTAAAAACTACATCTAATCCTAAAATTATGTATATGAGAAGTTGTGTATGAATTGTTAAATGAATGGATGGATTCCCCCACTTTATAGTCTCTAATATGTGTTCTCTGGGCTTGGATCTGGACCGAAAAGGGTCCATAAATCGCTGGGGCCGACTTCTGCAATTTTCTGCACGTGGAGTCCGTCACGTGTTCAGGTGGGTCACGCGTCCGCATCATCTGGAGTTTTTCTCTTCACGCATCTACGTAAATCACGCGTCCGCGTCAGTTGTGTTTCTTGCTAGTCACGCGTCCGCGTCGTTTACGCGTTCGCGTCCATGCCATTTTGCGCAAGGCACGCGGTCGCGTCATCCATGCGTTCGCGTCGCTGCCGATTCTTCAAAAATTCTATTTTGTGCGTTCCTTTCATTTTTGCGTGTTTCCTTTTTGTCCTCTAAGTCATTCCTGTCCTATGAAACCTGAAAATACTTAACACACAAATCACGGCATCGAATGGTAATAAAGGATAATTAAATTTAATATTTTTAAAGCATAGGAAACATGTTTTCTCATGTATCATAAAATAAGGAAGGAATAGTAAAACCATAAAATTTACATGAATAAGTGGGTAAAAATTTGATAAAAACACTCAATTTAAGCACAAAATGAATCATAAAATAGGGGTTTATCAACATGTCACAAATATATGATAGCTTATTTTACTAGCTAATTTTAGCATGTAAATAATATTTTTGAAAAGAAGGTGAGGGAAAAAATTAATATAGGTTTAGAAGTTGATATTTTTAAATATATTGTACTTTTTTTATTTTTTAAAATTTAAAAATTATTTGTAAAAAATAAAGTCGAAGGATTTGATTTTGATATTATAAATTTTTTAATTTTTTATTTGCAAAAAGTAAAATTAGAGGATCTAATTTTAATTTAAAAAATATTTTAACATTTTTAATTTTTAAAAACTAAAACCATAGCATCCAATTTTAATTTTAATATTTTTTGACTTTTTGGAATTCATCTGATTTCAGTTTTATAATATTTTAAAATTGTTTAATTTTCAAAAATAAAATTTGAAGAGTGTAATTTGTAATATTTATTTTAAATCATGTGTGCGATCTTCGCCGTATATTATCACCAGAAATTAAAAAAAAATGGAGATATAGATTTTTAATTCTATATTATTGTGATATACACATTGATACAGTGATACTTGTCTTACACGCATAATTGTACTATATTAAAAATAATTTATAGTGAACAAGATTAAATTATTAAAAAAATTTAGTATAAACGGATTCATTTCTATAATAATTAGTGAGAATGACCCATTTTTATTATGAGAAAATTTAGGAAATTAATTCTAGAGGCAGATAAGCAGCCATTTTTAAAAAATCTTAATTTTAAAATTTCAAAAACTAGGTTTACACTTAAAAAGCACACATCCTCTCTCCTATTCTTTTTCATCTCTCTTCTCTTCTTTCTTTGCGTTCTTCTTTTTCTTCTTCTTTTTCTCTGCGCCTCTCCCTCCACGTCTCTTCTTCTTCTCCGAATCACCATCACTTCCACCTTTCCAAAGTCGAGAAGCGAGAAAATTCTTTGCAATAATGTTTGATGTTTTTTCTTTTTGGGTTTCAGATATTTTTTTAATAGTTTTAAATGTTTCTCTTTTTTTAGATTTTGGATGTATCTTTTTTTAAAAATTTAGATGTTTCTTTTGTTTAAATTTTGAATGATTCCTTTTAATAATTTTATATATTTTTTTCTTATATTTTTTCATTGTCTATTTTCAGAAAAATATTCAAAACCTCTAAAATTCAAACATCTAAAATTTAGGTATAAGAAACATTTAAAAGTAATGCATTTTTTTACCATGATTAAAAGAGTATTCATTGCAGTTTGAATTTTGGACCTATTTTTTGTTAGGTTTTGGAAGTTCTTTTACAATAATTTTAGATGTCTTTTTTGTTTACGTTTCAGATGTTTCTTTTGGTTAAATTTTAGATATTCTGTTTACAATTATTTTAGATGTTTTTTTCATTTATTTTTAGATGTTTCTTTTTGTTATATTTTGGATGTTTCTTTTCTATTAGTTTTGGATTTTTATTTTTAGTTTTTTTGAGGTTTCTTTTTGTTCATGCCCTGGGTCGAGCTGTATGACCCGGGCTAACTGAAGGCAAGTCAACCGACCTCTTCAGGTCAAGGTTATCCGACCTCTTCTCAAAGGAGGTCGGCTAAATCACCAGGAGAGCCCAAAAAGGGACCAAACGGAGGAACACGACCCAAGTCCAAAGGCAGCCCAAACCTAGAAAGATAAGGGCGGTTCCCTTAAAGATAAGATAACTCCGCTCAAAGATAAGATAAGATAACTATCTTATCTCTAGAAAATGTCACTCTACAATATTATAAATACACTAGAGCACCTAAGTATAACTCATACTCGGATTCTACTAAAAAACCTGCTTAAAACCCGTGCTAACTTAAGCACACTACAACATTTTGGGTCTATGGCCACGGTTTTTTTGGTCACGGTAAAAAACCGTGACCATAGACGCTCTATGGTCACGGTTTTTTAGGGTGACCAAAAAAAAAAGCTATGGTCACGGTTTTTTTGGAAAGGGTGACCATAGAGTACTTATGGTCACGGTTTTTTAAAAAAGGGTGGCCTAAAAGGGTCTATGGTCACGGTTTTGAGGGGTGACTTAAAGGGGTCTATGGTCACGGTTTTTTACAGTGACCAAAAAGGGTCTATGGTCACGGTTTTTCAAAAGAGGGTGACCTAAAAGGGTCTATGGTCACGGTTTTGAGGGGTGGCCTAAAGGGGTCTATGGTCACGGTTTTTTGGGGTGGCCTAAAATGGTCTATGGTCACGGTTTTGGGGGTGACCTAAAGGGGTCTATGGTCACGGTTTTTCACAGTGATCAAAAAGGGGCTATGGTCACGGTTTTGGGGGGGTGACCTAAAGGAGTCTATGGTCACGATTTTGGGGGTGGCCTAAAAGTGTCTATGGTCACGGTTTTAGGGGGTGGCCTAAAGGGGGTCTATGGTCACGGTTTTGGGGGGTGGCCTAAAAGGGTCTATGGTCACGGTTTTAGGGGTGACCTAAAGGGGTCTATGGTCACGGTTTTTTACAGTGACAAAAAAGGGGCTATGATCACGGTTTTTCAAAAAAAGGTGACCTAAAAGAGTCTATGGTCACGGTTTTGGGAGGTGACCTAAAGGGGTCTATGGTCACGGTTTTGGGGGGTGGCCTAAAAGGGTCTATGGTCACAGTTTTGGGGGGTGACCTAAAGGTGTCTATAGTCACGATTTTTTACAGTGACCAAAAAGGGTCTATGGTCACGGTTTTTTGGAAGGGTGACCTAAAAGGGGTCTATGATCACGGTTTTGAGGGTGACCTAAAGGGGTCTATGGTCACGGTTTTTTACAGTGACCAAAAAGGGTCTATGGTCACAGTTTTTCAAAAGAGGGTAACCTAAAAGGGTCTATGGTCACGGTTTTGAGGGGTGGCCTAAAGGGGTCTATGGTCACGGTTTTTTGGGGTGGCCTAAAAGGGTCTATGGTCACGGTTTTGGGGGTGACCTAAAGGGGTCTATGGTCACGGTTTTTCACAGTGATCAAAAAGGGGCTATGGTCACGGTTTTGGGGGGGTGACCTAAAGGAGTCTATGGTCACGATTTTGGGGGTGGCCTAAAAGTGTCTATGGTCACGGTTTTAGGGGGTGGCCTAAAGGGGTCTATGGTCACGGTTTTGGGAGTGACCTAAAGGGGTCTATGGTCACGGTTTTTTACAGTGGCAAAAAAGGGGCTATGGTCACGGTTTTTCAAAAAAAGGTGACCTAAAAGGGTCTATGGTCACGGTTTTGGGAGGTGACCTAAAGGGGGTCTATGGTCACGGTTTTGGGGGGTGGCCTAAAAGGGTCTATGGTC
>NC_029774.3:58462591-58464919 GCF_000817695.3 Arachis duranensis | reverse complement strand
TTTGGGTGTCTCCACCACCAAACCTTGGTCGATGCTACTGCCACTGTACGCGAGAGGAAGAGGAGTGATGAGACAGAACACGATTGAGCGAGAGAAAGGGGGTTGTCGTCGCCGCCGGAATTCTTGGGCGCCGCCGTTCATACCTGTCATTTCTCGAGCTCGCCGTCGCTGCGTCTTCAAGGAAAGGGTCTCTCTGGAAGAACTTCCTTCCGCCATTTCCTCCTTGACTCACCTCACTGACATTGCCAACCTCTGTAGTCTTCAAGGCAGGTTGCTAACTTTTTACTATTTTGCTTCTTGTTCATTGCATACTTATCACATCTTAGATCCAACAATAAAATGGAGTTCTACAATTAATATCAGATTCGTCAAAGTACTGAATACTTTAGTCACTTAACAGTGGTTTTGGATTTAAGTTCTGAGTTTGAAAAATTTGGTGGTCCAATTTTGACAATAAGACAAGAGTTATTGATTTTGTTATCATTTATCTATTTTATTATTGATTTTGTTGAAATTATTGCCTTCAATTTAAATCGTTAGTACACAATTACACAATTTGATGCAAAAGTTTTCCAGCTTCCTCACTTTTTGATTTACTGCTCTCTTCTTCTAGGTCCATTTGTTCTACATAGTGTGCTAGCTCCAGTACTGGGCCTACCACTTAACCCAAAAGCAGCTGCAGAAGCAGAGAGAATTTTGATATAGGTGAGTTAAATTAAATTAGAAAGAAATTAAATTAAATTTACAACTTAAAGCATATTGCCAGGTTGTATAATATTAGTTTGCATTGAGTTGAAGCTTGCCTAAAATCAAGTTCCTATGAGCATACGTGATGGAAATTTGTGAAAATCAAAGTGGCCATATAGCCTTAAGTTTTGAATGAATAAAATTAAATGTAATGATGATTAGAGAGTGTATGTTAGAGACAAGTGCCTTGTAGCTACTCATATTAATTATCCTAGGAAAACTGCCTTGCAAAATGTTAGTTTGTCTCGTGATACTTCATTTTAATTTGACAGGTTTTGGTAGAGCAAAAGTTGTTTACAAGGGTTATCATACTGAACAGGACAAGACAATTGAATGCCCTCTCTTTTTATATGGTACAGTAATCCACTATGATGTTGCATAATGCATTATCATCTGAAATTAAACACTTATTTATAGGGCAATAACTTGCTGAAATGCTTTTTCTGATAAATGGTTTTCACTCAAATGTTACTAGAAACACTTGAACCTTTGAGCTGAGCTTTCTTTTTAAAATTATCATCTTTGATTGTTAAATTTTTGTATAGACTTGTAAGTTATAATTTTTTCTAACCTTTTATCAATTAATTTGATGTGGCAGAATGGGGATTCCAGCCATGTTTTGAGGATCTTTGACGAGGCGGCACAAGCTATGCAATCGGTTCGAAACTCAAAGCTTGAGCTACAGAATTCTACTGCACTTGGGGAAACCACCCTTTCATCAATACATGGGCAAAGGGAACGCTTGAAGGTATTTTCATTCTTCCCTTGCCTTCCTTTCATACATTTAATACGATGATGATATACCTGATCCATGGCTAGAAAGATATGAAAGATAGGATCAACAAACACTTAGATTAAAACTATTGTTTATATTTAGCTATAATCTCCTTTTTTTATTATCTGTTATGAATGTTAGATTATATGTATTAGTATATTTTTTGAACTTTTACGAAAACAACTAGTTTTTGAAAGATGTTTAATGGAACGGCATAACAAGTTTGAAACAGACATCTCATTTACTTTTTGTATAGTTATATATAGTTGTCAAAACTGTTGTTTACATAGCACTCTTTGAAGAAATAGTTCATTTTCTTCAAAATTTCATTTGTGACTAATAAGTTGGTTCTGAACAAGTGTAACTTCTATCCCTTCTTTGGTGAAAAGCTAAATTTAAAATGTTGCTTTAGATTTCGTTTCTAGCAATGCTAACACTAAATGACTTTGCAGAGTGCTCATAGGAAAGCATTGGATATGCTGAACACAGTGGGGATGCCAAATTTAGTTTTGAGGCTAGCTGAGCGATGTGCTAAACAAAGTGCTGAACACAGTGGGGATGATATGAAGAAAACATTTTCCATAGTAATGTATTTTTCATGTAATGAATAAATTACACTGTATTTTTATTTGTGTTGTTTGGACTAAAAACATATTCAGTTTATAATATAAATTTTATGATTAGATTTTGAGTTTCTATTTTTAGATTTATTTTGTGATTATCATAAATTTGGGATGTGATTATTATGCTTTAAAAAAATAAATCTCATAAAATAAAGTAGGCTATGGTCACGGTTTTAAGGAGGG
>NC_029774.3:58461378-58461725 GCF_000817695.3 Arachis duranensis | reverse complement strand
CATGACATTTTCAGATCTGAATTACATACTCTTTGATGGCATGAGTCTCTAAACTCCATTGTTGGGGGTGAGGAGCTCTGCGGCGTCTCGATGATTTAATACAATTCCTTTGTTTTCCATTCAAAAACGCTTGTTCTTATCTAAGATGTTTATTCGCGCTTAATTATGGAGAAGGTGATGATCTGTGACACTCATCACCTTCCGCAATCCATGAACGTGTGCCTGACAACCACCTCCGTTCTACATCAGATTGAATGAACATCTCTTAGATTCCTTAATCAGAATCTTCGTGGTATAAGCCGGATTGATGGCAGCATTCATGAGAATCCGGAAAGTCTAAACCTTGT
>NC_029774.3:58461057-58461335 GCF_000817695.3 Arachis duranensis | reverse complement strand
CGAGTAGGATTCCGGGATTGAATGACTGTGACGTGCTTCAAACTCCTGAGGGCTGGGCGTTAGTGACAGACGCAAAAGAATCAATGGATTCTATTCCAACCTGATTGAGAACCGACAGATGATTAGCCGTGCTGTGACAGAGCATAGTAACGTTTTCACTGAGAGGATGGGAAGTAGCCATTGACAACGGTGACACCTGATGACAAGTCATCATATACTCATTTTCTATGCTTTTTCATACAAGAAATTAATGATTTGTGCTCAAATATTGAATGCTT
>NC_029774.3:58460576-58460957 GCF_000817695.3 Arachis duranensis | reverse complement strand
GTGTCTGTGGCATTTGTGTATCCGGTGGTAATACTGGAAAACAAAGTGCTTAGGGCCACAGCCAAGACTCATAAGTAGCTGAGTTCAAGAATCAACATGCTTAACTAGGAAATTCAATAACACTATCCGAAATTCTAAGTTCCTAGAGATACCAATCACTCTAAACTACAAAGGAAAAAGTGAGATGCCAAAACTATTCAGAAGCAAAAAGCTACAAGTCCCGCTCATGTAATTAAATTAATATTCATTGATATTTTGGATTTTATAGTATATTCTCTTCTTTTTATCCTATTTGATTTTTAGTTGCTTGGGGACAAGCAACAATTTAAGTTTGGTGTTGTGATGAGCGGATAATTTATACGCTTTTTGGCATTGTTTTTA
>NC_029774.3:58456862-58458744 GCF_000817695.3 Arachis duranensis | reverse complement strand
GGAGAGTTAACCCTCAGGATGCATGAGGAGAGCATCATCCTGAAAGTCTTCCCAGAATTACAAAGGGATGAAGAAACAAGCAAAATGAGTGATGATCTCCTTCCAAAGCAATCAACTGAAAAGGAAGTGGAACAGAAAAACAAACAGATGCAAGAAGAAAAAGGGATTCACAAGGAAGCAGGGGTGATCAGTAAGAAGGAAGGTAGCATAACTCAAGTGACTGTCAAAAAGGGAAGATCAACAAGCAAGAAAAAGATGAAGAACAAGAAAAAGGCTCACAAAGGTTGGAAGAACAAGAAAATCCCAACTGAAGGATTCTCTAAAGGTGATAAGGTGCAACTAGTATACCAACAGCAGGGAGCAGAAGACTATTACACTGTCAACCAAATACTTTCTCTTGAGCATATGGAAATTGAGCATCAAAGCACACAGAGAAAACTGACAATGAGAGGTGACAAGCTGAGACATCACCAACATCAACCACCTTAAAGGGAGGTCAATGTCAAGCTAATGACAATAAAAGAGCGCTTCATGGGAGGCAACCCATGGTTTAAGATTTCTGTCTTCTCTTTTATTTAATAAGCTATGATTCTTCTGAATATGGTTTTGAATTTTCATGCCTGGTAAATGCATATATCATTTTGAAGCACATGGCAAACTTCTAAGTTTGGTGTACCTTAAGGCAAGCATATGCAACAATGATCAGAGGATCATTTTCCAATCATGGACTCAAAACCATACAGATAAGGGATCATACATCAATTTTTTTTTAAAAAAAATGCATCAATTGTGAGAATGGTTTGCATTGTTAAGCCATCCCCTCAATAAAAGATAAGTTTGGTGTTCACAAACTTTTAACATTTTATTTAGGGACATGACAAACCCCATTTGTAGGGTTTATCTTGTATTAACTTTAAGGGATTTTATCACCTTTCACCCACATTTATTCAATGAAATAGCATGGTTTTGTACATTCTCCTTTAATTGTGCTTAAGAGTGAAAACATGCTTTTAGGGACTTAAAATAGCTAAATTTAATTCACCTTGATTCCATTAGATGCCTTGATATGTTTGTTAAGTGATTTCAGATTTAGGAGGCAAAGACTGGATCAAGGGAATGGAGAAAAAGTATGTAAAGTTGGAGAACTCATGAAGAAATGAAAGAACCGGAAAGCTGTCAAGCCGACCTCTTCGCACTTAATTGACCATAACTTGAGCTACAGAAGTCCAAATGATGCGGTTCCAGTTGGGTTGGAAAGCTAACATCCGGGGCTTCGAAATGATATAAATTTTGCCATATGTTGCTTCGCGTTCAGGGGCGCGCACGCGCACTTTGCGCGCGCGCGCCGATTCTGTCTGTGGCCCACTATTATGAAATCGTCCCCAGCGGTTTTAGGAGCCATGTGGGCCCAATCCAACTCATTTCTGATGCTATTTAAGTCAAGTATTGAAAGGGAATCAAGATACTTTAGATACTTTTGATCATTAGCTTAGTTTTAGGAGTTAGAGTTAGTTTTAGAGAGAGAAGCGCTCACTTCTCTCTAGGATTAGGAATTAAGGTTAGATTAGGATCTCATAGTTCTAGGTTCAATTCAAGTCTCCTTCTACTTCTACCTTCAAGTGATGATTGCTACACTTTGGTTCTTCTTTCTATCCCTATCCTCTTGTTGTAATTTCTCTTATTTTGTTTCTAGGTTTTGTAATTGAGATATTCTTGTTCTTTTGTTTTCTTTCAATAATGCAATTTGAGATAATTCATGTGATTGTGATGTTGTTGATTGTTGTTTTGTTAATTCTTTGTAATTGTTAGTTGTTGATTCCTTTTATTCCTACAAATAAAAAAAATGCTTTCTTTCATTACCCTCCAAGTGTTTGATGAAATG
>NC_029774.3:58454533-58456405 GCF_000817695.3 Arachis duranensis | reverse complement strand
TATGCAATGGTGTTATGTTATTGGTTGTTGTACATATGTGAATAGTGTAAATATCTTGCTTTTTGCTTTGTTTGCTAGTGTAGAATTTTATTTTCCCTTTTCACCATGAATTCTCACTTTGGCTATGAGTTTGGTTCCAATTGCGTTGTAGGTAATGAGAGCTTCAATGAGGAGGTGTATCAAGGATGGAACAATCAAAGGTGGGAGGAGCCATATGCATATGATCAATCCTCATGGCAGCAATCTCCACCAATGCACTATGAAGAAGAGCCATCCTATGATGCATACCAATTCAATGGTTATGGTGGACCACCTTGTGATTTTCAAGAACCACCACCATATGCCTATGAACCATATCCTCAACATGAGCCGCAACCATTCTCACAAGCCCCTCCATACCAAGCACCTTCCTATGATCCATATCCATCATATGACCGATCATCCACACCATATTTTTATGACCATTTTGAGCAAGAACCTTTAGAACCACCACAACCCTATCTAGATTACTACCAAGAACCACCTCAATACACACCATCTCCACAACCTTACCAAGAAGAACCACCTTCCTATTATGAACCCTCTCTCCAAAATGATGATCCTTCCTATCCACCACAAGCGCCAATAACCGATTCTCTCACTTTGTTACTTCAAGGACAAGAAGCCATGAAGCGGGATACACTTGAGTTTGTGACCAACTTGACCAAGGTAGTATCCACCTTAGCCTACCAATGTTTGAATGCTCAAGGTACTCCCATGATCCCATGGGAAAAAGCAAAAGAAGAACAAAGCATAAAGGAGAAATTGGAAGATTCGGTGGGGGATGGAGGATACCATTTTGTGTTGGAACAATTGGAGGAGCCAATGATCATTGAAGAAAAGGAAGAAGTGGTTGAAGATCTAGGGGATGTTGAAAGTCCATGGGAATGTAGCATCATGGAACATTTTTCCAAGAAGCTTGAAATTGATGTTGAGGAGGGTGCGCAACCTCCAAAGCATATCATGGTTGAAGACTTTGAAGAGGTTGATCAAGAGATGGATTCAATTATTGATGAGTTCCTATCCACAATTGAATCCTCTCCCATTGAGCTTGACATAGAGGGTAAGGAAGAAGATACCTCACCTCCCATACCCTTGGTAAGCCACGAAGAAAATATTAAATTGGAAGGAAGCTACCAAGAGGAAGAGGTTGAAGTTGATATAAGTTGTCAAGAGGTGGAAGTTACAAGGGAAGAGCACAAGAGCATAGACATCGCAATGGCTAAGTGTGGGGAGGTCGTCCTTCCCAAGCCACCATCACCTAACATAACATTCAAGTGGGTAAAATTTCTATCCCTAAGCTTCACTTTCTCACTTGAATATGGGTTGATTGAAAATGATGGTCAACTTAGAGCTCTTTGTGGAGTTAAGAGTAAGAGGGAGTGGTGTAATGGTTGGAAAAAGAATGTTAGGCTCATTAAGGTTAAACCCTCAAGGCATAAATACTATGGTTGGAGGAATGCTAAATTGTATGGGTCTAGAAGGAGAATTTGGTGCATAAAGGAGAATTCTATATGCCTACCACCCAAGTTGAATCATGATGATCAACTAGAAGATGGGTGTGAAAATAAGATATGGGATCCCGGATCACAACATGAAGACCAATTTTGGGAGCTCATATCTTGGGGAGAACCTCACCCAAGTTTGGTGAAGATGGTTGGAAATTCTATCAACCAATTGAGAGGCAAAGATCCTTGGAGATTCAAGGATGAGTACAAACATAAGCCACCATGACAATGAGCCCCTCAAAATCTCCAACTTAAGGACTTAAACTAAAAGTGCTAGGTGGGAGACACCCCACCATGGTAAACTCTTTCCATACTCTTTTAGTTT
>NC_029774.3:58451987-58453392 GCF_000817695.3 Arachis duranensis | reverse complement strand
GCATGCACCGAGGACGGTGCAATCTTCAAGTGTGGGGAGGTCGTTCGACCGATCTCCATGGGTAAAAATTTCCTTCTCAACACCAATGTAGTTAGTTGTTGCATTGCATGATAAGTTGCATGTTAGTTAGAATTTGTACATATTTTTATTAGGACTACTTGGTTAGGGTGATGATTTCCTTTCCAAGAAACTGTTTTAGGGCACCCTACCAATTTGAAAAAGAAAATTTGTTGAACTTGCTTGAAAGAATGTATTTTGGAACATGGTTTTGAGCTAAGAACACAAGCAAGTGAGATTTGAGCCTAATGGTGTGGTTACATCTTATAACCACTTATTTTCCCTTCTTGTGTGCATTATTCTCTTTCTATGATTGTAATCCTTGATTTGTTTGAATCTATATGTCCCATTATTCTTTGTATTCATGCATTTATATGATTGAGGCCATCATTTCATTAGCTCCCAAATAGCCTTACCTTTTATCTTCCTTTGTTAGCCAAATTTGAGCCTATGATTAACCCACTTTGTTCTTAATTTAGCACATTACAAGCCTTAAAGCGAAAAACAATAAAAGCCCTTATTTGGATCTTTGATTGGCTTAGGCTAGTGAGTGTGAGTGTCATCCAAGAGTGGGAAAACTTTGGGACATTGGTTGGGATAAAAAGGTATTTGTGTTTTGTATTTTTATATTGGGAAATTGGGTACATACTCATGTATTGATTAAATGTATAGACCTTATGCATTGATGTTCTTGTATATAGTTTGAAAAAAAAAAAGAAATAAAAGTTAAAAAAAAAAGAAAAAAAAAAGAAAAAAAAGAAAAGAAAAGAAAATGTATATAGAAAAAGGAAGAAAAAGGAAAGCAATAAAGGGGACAAAATGCCCCAAAGTGAAGCTCAAACAATAAAGAATCAATGCATATCGAATGTGAATCAAAAAGGAAATGCATGAGTATGTGAAAAAGTGAGGAATGGGTAGTTAGATTAGTACTTAATTGTATAGGTCATTATATAGGTTAGGTGGGAAAGTTTAAGTTAATCAAAGATTCAAATCCTAAGTCCACTAGCCATATATGATCCTACCTTGACCCTAGCCCCATTACAACCTAAAGAAAAGACCTCATGATACATGTATGCATGTATTGAATAATTGTTGATTGTTAGATGAAAAAAACAAATCTTGGAAAGCATGGTTAGGGGAGAATTGAGAGAATCAACCCCAAACACCGAGCGACTAGAGTGCAAATACTCCCGGTGAGGGTTCGATGCTCAATTCCTTGATTCCCGGCTTTCATGAGCGTTCTTCTTGCAAGTCTACTTGAACTTCATTTCATACTTAAATTGGTAAGATTCATGAATCGTCATATGACCTTAGCCCTACCCGTTTATACATGCTCTTGGAGGATTGA
>NC_029774.3:58447588-58451169 GCF_000817695.3 Arachis duranensis | reverse complement strand
CTTTTAATAATGCAATTTGAGATAATTCATGTGATTGTGATGTTGTTGATTGTTGTTTTGTTAATTCTTTGTAATTGTTAGTTGTTGATTCCTTTTATTCCTACAAATAAAAAATGCTTTCTTTCATTACCCTCCAAGTGTTTGATGAAATGCTTGAGAGGATGTTAGAGTAGAATTCTATGTTCTTGGCTTGAGAAGGGAACTTAGGGTTTCTTGAGTCACTAGTGTCCAATTGATTGCTAGTTGATAGCCATTAACTCTAGCCTTCATTAATCCAATTAGTGGAAAGCTAGGACTTATGGACTAGGATTGATGTAACTCACTTGACTTTCCTTTGTTAATTGATTCAAGGATGACTAAGTGGGATTAATCCTTGCAACTACCATACTTGTGGCTAGTGATAATGATGAAGACCCTTGACAACCAAATCTTGCCAAGACCATTTTGTTAATAAAGTTTTCTTACCATTTACTATTCATGTTTCTCATCTAAAACCCCAAATACAACTCACAACCAATAACAAAACACTTTATTGTAAATCCTAGGGAGAACGACCCGAGGTTTAAATACTTCGGTTTATAGATTTTAGGGGTTTGTACTTGTGACAAACAAATTTTTGTATGAGAGGATTATTGCTTGGTTTAGAAACTATACTTCGATGAGATTTTATTTGAGAAATTCTAAACCGTCAAAAATCTAATCGTCAGGACACAATTGATCACAAAAAAATTTTAATAGCTATTAAACAAACCAAAACAATTTATTTTATTATTGCAAATAAGTTACCACGGTTATATTATATTCTAAGCTAGCTGTTTTGATTTATGCAGGAGAAAAAGGTTAAGACAAGCACAAGGAGGGGCCACGGCTAGGAGAAGCTATGTGAGGGAGGTCACATGTGCCTAGGAGAACGTGCTCATGGGGAACAAAATTTGCATGCATGCAACATTGGACACCGAAGTGCATGCAGCCAATGGGAGGAGGATCCTCGTCAAGCCTCAACCATGCATGCAAGCCGTCCATCTCATGCATTCCTTGAATGAGCAAACCAATCTCAGCCCTTCATGAACACAAACGGTTCCCTCTTCATTCATTCATTGTGGTTTTGTTGAAAAGCTTGGAAACATGGCCTATTAATAGCCGTTGCATCAACACGGCATCCACATTCCTATTCAAGCCAATTTCATATGAAACCACACTTTATTCCACTTCCAAAACCAACATAATTCCCTTACCTCACACATCAAAACCGAACCAAAATTCACCCCAAACACAACACATATTTCTTCTACTCTCACTTCCTCTCTCTTTTCACTTTAATTTTCAATGGCCTCCTCAAGCTCAAAAAGAAGGCCGGGAAAAGAACCTATGGTGACCGAACCTCCATCATTTGATGCAAACAAGTTTAGATCCCAATTCCATGAAGGGAGATATCATAGGTTCATGGAGGCAAAGAATGTCATCTATGAGAAAGGCCTTGATTTGAGGGAAGGAGAATATCCCATTATGAGGCAAATTACTAGAGAAAGAAGGTGGGAACTCTTGTGTGCTCCTCTGACTGACATCAGTGCAGTAATGATCAGGGAGTTCTATGCAAATGCTGCAAAAGAAAACAAAAATAGTGCTCCTTACACAAGCTATGTCAGAGGGGTTGAAGTGAGTTTTAGCCCAGCTGCTATCACAAGAGCCCTCAAGTTGAGAACCATAACCTATCCAGAGCCTAGTTATGAGGCTAGAATGCAAATGAAAAATAATCCTGATGAGATCCTGCAGGGGTTATGCATGGAAAACACAGATTGGGAAAGAGATTCAAAGGGAGCTCCAAGTCACATAAGGAGGATAAATCTTACTCCTGTGGCTAAGGGATGATATGAAATAGTGAGGAGATCTATCCTTCCTACTGGAAACGCCTCTTGGGTCACAATCAAAAGAGCAATCTTGACATACTGCATCTTGCATGGAGGTGAGATCAATCTTGCACAACTCATAGCCGACAGTATTCAAGAAATGGCCGATAGCACAAGCAAAGCAAAAGGTCTTGGACATCCAAGCACCATCCAAAGGCTATGTGACAGAGCTAACGTACTCTTTGAAGATGAGGACACAACAAAAGTGAAGAAAGGGAAATGGATTACCAAGAAAAGCATGGAGGGAACGAATGAAGAAGAAGACCAAGAAGGGGTAGTAGCTCCTAGACAAAGGAGATCACAAAGAGAGGAAGGACGAAATCAAGCTTATGATGCCATAGATATGAGCCAATTGCAAAGATCAATTGAAGAATTAACTCAGCAACTCATGCAGGCTCAACAAGGTCAAAATCAACTCATGCAGGCCGAACAAGGCCAAAATCAAGAGGGCCGAGAGAAATATCTAGAGCCCCATCCTGAATTCATGGAGCAATTCTTGAAAGAAAAAGAAGAACGAGAAGCTTGGCAGCATCAAATGGAGGAAAAACAAGAGAGATGGCAGCAACAAATGATGACTCAGCAGCAAGAATTTCAAGCACAAATCCTTGAAGGACAAAAAGAACAATACAAAGAATTCAAGGAATCATATGATAAGCTGTATTTTAGTCAAGCTAAAGCAGAGGAATATAGTCACAACCTGTATCAATGGAAGAATGTTCATCATACCATGGGAGAAGTTAGACACGTACAAAGAATGGAGTATGATGAAAACATGCAAGCAAGGTTGGAGTACTTGACCCACAATCTGCCAACACTCAATCCTGAGATCAAGCCATTTGAGCAATGCCCTGAATTCTTAGCCAAGCAACAAGCAAGATCTCATCAATACACTGAGTCAACCTTTAACAGATTGGAAGACTTTGGGCTCAAAGGACTCTTAGATTCTGTTTGGGGTAGAAGATGTCCTGGTGAAGAGATCCGAGATTACTCCAAGACAGGGAAGAGAAAGAAGAAGAAGGGAGAATCAAGCAGCAGCCATGACCATTAGAAGGTGGCAAAGTTCTTTCATACTTCCTCTTTCATGTCCCCAATAAGGAGATGCATGTCTGAAACATGATATGCCTCCATCATTTATTTCTTTTACTTTATGCATTTTCTGTTCTTTGCTTTTCATTTTAGTTAGTTAATAAATAGCTAGAAAAATGATAAATCTGTATAACGCCTGTATCCATCACTTAGCTTTAAATATTGCTTTGTTTCCCATATGCTTAAATAAAAGAGTTTGGTTTGAATTGAAAAGAAAAATATCCAATGTTGCATAAGTATGAATGGAAGTTGGTGGTGGTACATGTGTTTGATTAAATGCATAACTCATGAAATAATTGTTGCATAATATCATTCTCATTCAATTGTGAGTTAGCTTGCTGTTATAAAGACTCCTATCAATAATGAAACACCCTTGGTAACAAAGACAGAAAGAAAAAGCCAAAGTGGCAAGAACAACAAAGAATAAAGGTTGGACACCAATGGCTTGAACCTTAGGACATATGCCTGTGGTGTTCTTGTACTGAGATCTGCTTGGATGAGTAAATTCTAAGGGGTATTTTGAAACCCGGTCACTTAGATCAACTGATTTGGGATGACCAATTGAAAATCCACAATAAAGAGCAACTT
>NC_029774.3:58445594-58446991 GCF_000817695.3 Arachis duranensis | reverse complement strand
TCATCATATACCTATTTTTCAATGCTTTTTCATACAAGAAATTGATGATTAGTGCTTAAATATTGCATTCTTTTGTGCTTAATTAGAATATTTCCTTAATCTTTTAAATTTATAAATCTTGTAGGAAATAAGCAGAAAAGGAAGCAAAGAAGCACAAAATAAGCTAAAAAGGAGAAAAAAAAAGAGCTTTGGGACACACTTTGAAGTTGGAGCACACTTTGGAGCCTTAAGTCACGCTTTTAAAAGCGTGGCCCATGACCAAATTAAAGGAAAATAGGCAATCAGCACACAAAGCTTCGCTCTTGGCAAGAGCAGAGCTTTATCATGATGTTAGTTGGGCTTGGAAGCAAAATTTTCGCTAAGTTAAAATCTGGGCGCTCACAGCATGACCATGCCTACTTCAAAGGGCTATAACTTGAGCTACAGACGTCCGATTGATGCGCTTCCAGTTGCGTTGGAAAGCTGACATTCAGAGCTTTCCAACGATATATAGAAATCCATATTTGGCGTCCAATTGAGGCCGGAACGAAAGGCATCTTTTAGAGGGTGAGTGCCGTGCCAAAAAGCCAAGGAAATTAATGAAGCGTGTGCGTCAGCCCAGATTCGAACTCGGGCATGCAATTTAGCAACTCTGCCCTGCCCTTGGCGCGGGCAGGGCAGCAATTCGTGTGTGGCGCACCATTCCTCAATCTGGCGCACCAATCTTCGCATCTGGCAGCACCACGCACGCATCTGGCAGCACCACAACTTTCTGCCCTGCCCTTGGCGCGGGCAGGGCAGCGTTTTGCGTTCCTGGCGCACCACACTCGTCCCTGGCGCACCAATTCTCGTCCCTGGCGCACCAATTCCCATCCCTAGCAGCACCACAGCGCACGATCCTCTCCTGGCAGCACCACAACTTTCTGCCCTGCCCTTGGCGCGGGCAGGGCAGCATCTGGCGCACCAAGGGCGCACCAAACTCGCACCAGCCGCACCAAGGCCGCACCAATCTCATGCACCAAGCATCAATTTTCTGCCCTGCCCTCCACAAGGGCATGGCAGCCTCCTGGGAGTGACTTTTAATGGGCCAAAAATTCAAATTAAAAATCCATTTGAATTCATTTCTTCACCAAATCAAAAGCCCATCCAAATCCCAAAATCCAAGAATAGAAAGTGTATAAATAGAAGTTAGTTTGATGTAATTAGGACCTTTTACCACTTAGACTTTTACCTTGGCTTTTGAATTTTACTTTTACTTTGGCACTTTCTTTGAGCTTTCTTGAGAGACTTGTCCGAGCACTAAGAGGATCAAGGGAGAATTGACTGATCTCCTTCCTCATTCTCACTTGGGCAATTCTACTCTTCTTTTTCTGAGTTTTGGGTGTGTGAAATTGAGGAAATTCTGTCTCAATTCCCAT
>NC_029774.3:58444617-58444834 GCF_000817695.3 Arachis duranensis | reverse complement strand
CGAGAACCGACAGATGGATAGCCGTGCCGTGACAGGGTGCGTTGAACATTTCCACTGAGAGGATGTGAGGTAGCCACTGACAACGGTGAAACCCTTGCATAAGCTTGCCATGGAAAGGAGTAAGAAGGATTGGATGAAGACGGAAGGGACAAGCATCTTCATACGCTTATCTGAAATTCCTACCAATGAATTACATAAGTATCTCTATCTTTATCTT
>NC_029774.3:58435060-58444314 GCF_000817695.3 Arachis duranensis | reverse complement strand
GTGTCTCTTGTGGATGTATACAGAGAGGTTTGCAACACGGAAAAAATACCACCAGCTTGGCCACTCAAAAGCAAAAAAGGAGGAGGAAACTAGACTGAATATTGTGAATACCATCGGATCCACGGGCACTCCACCAATGAGTGTTTCTATTTAAAAAATGTCATAGAAAAGCTCGTACGAGAAGAAAAGCTAGATCGATATCTGGCCACCCATGATGATGAACAAAGAAAAAGAAGAAGAGCAGAAGATGTCAGACCAACCGTGCGACCATCTCGAACACCAGAAAGACATGTCCACATGATACACGGCGGATTTGCCGGGGGAGGAATCTCCAAATCATCTCGCAAAAGACATCTCAAAGACGTATATCACGTCGCAGGAAAGGAGGAAACACCCAACATCCTGGTGATCACTTTTACAAAGGAAGACGCATCTGGCGTCTGATACGTAAAAATTAAGATTTCACGTACAACCGGCAAGTATACCGGGTCGTATCAAGTAATAAAACTCACTAAGAGTGAGGTCGGTCCCACGGAGATTGGTAGATTAAGCAACTTTAGTTAAATGGTGGATTTAGTCAAGCAAACATGGTTTTGATTTCATGAGATTTGAATGCTTAAAAGAAATTGCAAGGAATCAAATGACAGGAAAATTTAAGAAGTAAAGTAAGGAAAGCAATTAAAATGACCGAAAGTAAATAATGGAAACTTAAATTGCAAGAAACTTAAATGACGTCAAAAGTAAATTGCAAGAAAATAGAGTGCTGAATTCTAAAGAGCAAAAGAGTAAATAGCAAGAAATAAAGAAACAGAATGTAAAAGGAATTGGGCAATGGGTATTCAAACACTAAGAGCAAAAGAAATGAGAATTAATGATAGAGAGAATCATTAGGGATCGGAGATGCAAATTCTCATGAATTGATGTTGATCAATTCCTTCTCAATCATGGGTATAGATCCATGGCAAGTGGGTAATTGAATCCCAATCTCTTGGTGATTCAATTTCTCTCAACATAACCAATTGCCACTCTCGTGATCTAATTGTTCATGAGAAGAGATGAAGCTCAATTTCTAATCCAAGCCACACAATTTCCAGAATCTCAACCAAGGGAGGTTACATCTCACATACCAACCAAAGTGTATTGATTAAGGAGATTATGAAAGGATGAACTCTAAACTGAATTATGTGGCTCATTCTTCAAAAATTACCACACAATTCACATAGATTAACCCCTCTCTCGATGGTGGTTGAATCTTTGAAGAACAAGAATTTTCTCTTGGATTAACCACTTGAATTGAGAAGGAGAAGATGATTTATCAATGCATTCAAACAAGCAGAGGCCAATTCACAGAATTTCAAATTGGTCTCCTCCGTCTCCCTTCAATCCCACCCCCAATTCTATGAAACTATGGCCTTTATATAGGCTTTTCTAAATTACAAATTGAATTAAAAGCAAATTACAATTAAATGAAAATCAACTATTCTAGATGATTCTTGTGGCCTTGATTGGTTGAGATTTGTGGGCTTTGCTTGCTTGAGGTTGGATTAGCTTCATGAAGGAATTCTTGTCAAGCAGGGCTCATTTTCACTGCTTTGGCCCAATGACTTGGCGTTGTTGCCAATAACTCCAAGCATAATGCATGTTGGCAACGTGCAAGTGGCTTTCCTGGAAGTGAGCTTTGAGACTTGGGCGTTGTTGGCCCAAGTTGTTGCTAACAACTTGCTCTTCTTCTCCTTGACTCTTCTCTCATGCCTAATTTTGCCCAGAATTTGAGCTTCAATCCTTTGCCTAAATATAAACTATGATATATCATTGGAAAGCTCTTGATGTCTACTTTTCAATGCCACTAGAATCACTTCATTTGAACTTTCCTAGCTCAAGTTATGCTCCATTGAAGAGGGCAAGGTCAGGCTGCCCTGGTTGGGCGTTTTTGTCAAACACGCCACCAATAACGTGCTCAACAACGCCCCTAGCCCAAATTTCTTGGCCTAGGCGTTGTTGCTGGAGTTGCCAAGGAACACACCAGTTCATTTTGGCCCTGGCAACGTGTTCGACCCTCCTCTCTTGGATCATTCATGCTGCCTTGAATTTCAACCTCATTTCCTTGTTTTTGGGGCCTAAAGATGACTCTGATTCGAGCTTCCATTTCATGCTCCAATAGAGACTATTATATATGGTTGGAAAGCTCTGAATGTCAGCTTTCCAACGCAACTGGAAGCACTCAATTTGGATCTCTATAACTCAAGTTATGCTCATTTGAAGGAGACAGGGTCAGGCTGCCAAAATCGCACACGTTTTTGGTGAAAACGCCCTTGTTTCCAGCGTTGCCAACGTGCTCAGATTCTAAAGCTCTAAATGAAGCCATCTTTTGAAGCTTCAAATGAATGCCAATCCCATACTATGATATATGGTTGGAAAGCTCTGGATGTCTACTTTCAAATGCCGTTGGAATCAACTCATTTGGAGCTTTGTAGCTCAAGATATACTCCATTGAAGGAGGTAAGGTCAGACTGTCCAGCTCACCAGCGTTTTTGGCAAACACTCCTTTGTATTTCAGCGTTGGCAACGTTGGCTTCCTTTCCTGGACAGCCTCCTTGCTTGGCGTTGTCACAAAACACTCCAACTCTTCCTGGAGTTAGCAACGTGCTCGAGCTATCCTCAAGGCTCCATGCTTGTTGCTTGGCGTTGTCATTGAACACGCCTATGTTTCCTGGCGTTGGCAACGTTGGCTTGAGTTGTTGTCAAACACTCCAATGAAGTAGCACGTTGGCAACGTGCTCAAGCTCCTCCCTGGCCCAAGTTCTTCTAGCTCAGCGTTGCCTTGAACAACGCCTATACTTCCCACGTTGGCAACGCCCTCGAAGCTCCTCAGGGCTGCTTGGCGTTGCCTTCAAACACTCACCCTTTCTCCAAGTTGGCAACGCCCAAATGTGCTTCTCCAGGGCTGCCTTACATTGTTGGGCGTTGTTGATGAACACTCTAGTTGAAGTGCAAGTTGGCAACGTGCAACTCCTCTTTGTTCACTCTCCAGGGCTGCTTGCTTCACCTATCATCAACCAAACACATGCATCAAAGCCTTGCTAAATCACAAGATTTTGCATCATTCATAACATCCAACAATTCTTGCATAAATCTCATGAAAATGCACATATTTAACAATGTTTTGTTGAATCAAGGCATGCATATAATTCTCATCCAAATACTTGCTTATTGCCTAAGAAAATGCATGAAACCAACCTAAAGCATACAAAAAATGGCTAGTAAAACTAGCCAGGATGCCTTGGCATCAGCGTCGCATCAGGGCACGACGATCCCATGGTCATCACTATTATACTGGCAAACACAAATCTTCATCGCACGCTGATAGACCAGGGGAGTTCTGCTGACATATTATCTAAAACGGCTTTCGACAAACTCGGCCTAGAAGAAAAAGAACTCAGAGCGTATCAGGATAGCCTGTTCGGGCTAGGCGATACCCTAGTTCAACCGATGGGATACATCTCACTCCATACAACTTTTGCAAAAGGAAGTCAGTCAAGAACACTCAAAATAGATTACATTGTAGTCGACATAAGTTCAGCCTACAATGCCCTAATAGGTCGGACAACGTTAAATCAGCTCGGTGCAATAGTCTCGACTCCGCATCTATACATGAAGTTCCCAACTGCAGGAGGAATAGCTACGATAAAAGCAGATCAGAGGATGGCGCACCGCTGTTACAATGAAAGTCTAAACCTCAGAGGCAGAGGAGAAGAATTTCACACAATTGAGCTCGGTGGAGTTCAGAGGCGGGAAGAGCTTTGCCCACAACCTGATGGAGAAATATAGAAAATCCAGATCGGGGATACCCCAGACCAAACAACCAATATCGGCACACTTCTAAAAGGAGACATCAAAGAATCACTCATACAGTTTTTACGCGACAACGCCAACCTCTTTGCATGGAAGGCCGCAGACATGCCAGGCATAGATCCCACGCTAGTGTGCCACAAGCTAGCAGTCTACCTGGGATCTCGGTGGGTACAACAAAGGCGTAGAAAGCTAGGACCAGAACGCTCTCAAACTGTGGAAGAACAAGTACGAGCTCTACTGAAGGCAGATTTCATAAGAGAAGTCAAATACCCGCTATGTCGTATTGGTAAAAAAGTCAAACGGGAAGTGGAGAATGTGTACTGACTATACCGATCTCAACAAAGCCTGCCGAAAAGATCCTTACCCGCTCCCAAACATCGATGCTCTGGTAGATGCCTCCTCCGGATATAAATACCTCTCCTTCATGGATGAATACTCGGGATATAACCAAATCCCAATGTACCCACCCGACCAAGAAAAAACCTCATTCTTAACCCCAAAGGCAAATTACTACTACATTGTCATGCCTTCGGTCTTAAAAATAAGGGAGCCAATTACCAAAGATTAATGAACAAGGTTTTTCGGATCACATCGGAAAGGTCATGGATATCTACGTAGACGACATGCTAGTAAAGACGCAAAACGAAGAGATGTTATTATCCGATCTGACACAAGTATTCAACACCATAAGACGACACGGCATGTGACTCAATCCCGCAAAATGCACCTTCGCAGTAGAAGTTGGTAAATTCTTGGGTTTTATGATCACACAGAGAGGAATCGAGGCAAACCCGGATAAGTGCAGGGCCATACTCGACATGAAAAGTCCGACTTGTGTCAAAGAGGTACAACAACTCAACGGGAGGTTAGCATCCATGTCCAGATTCCTGGCCGGATCAGCAACAAGATCTCTCCCCTTCTACGCCACTCTAAGGAAGGGAAAGGAGTTTGAATGGACAGCGGAATGCGAGCAAGCCTTCCAAGACTTCAAAATATTCCTGGGACGGCTACCTATACTAAGTCAGCCATGGAAAGGAGAACCACTCATATTGTACCTCGTGGTGGAAAATCGGGCAATAGCCTCAACATTGGTCCGAGAAGACAACAGCGGGCAACAACCCATATACTTTATTAGCAAAGCATTACAAGGATCCGAGCTGAACTACCAGAAAATAGAAAAGTTCGCTTACGCTCTCATACTAACATCACGACGACTTCGCCCATACTTCCAGTCTCACACCATTAAAGTTGGGACCAACCAGCCCATAAAAGGGATCTTACAGAA
Source organism: Arachis duranensis (assembly GCF_000817695.3). Taxonomy (NCBI): domain Eukaryota; kingdom Viridiplantae; phylum Streptophyta; class Magnoliopsida; order Fabales; family Fabaceae; genus Arachis; species Arachis duranensis. The sequence continues at coordinate 58,439,177 of NC_029774.3, read as the reverse complement.
AACAGACTTGGCAGGCAGAATCTTGCAATGGGCAGTCAAGTTGTCCGAATTTGACCTTCAATACGAAGCTCGGACGGCCATTAAATCTCAATATCTGGCCGACATCATTGTGGAATTCAAAGACACACCGAAAATCCCCACAGAATGGAATCTATATGTGGATGGTGATGTGTGGAAAACGATCCAACACAAAACTCACCGGCAAGTGTACCGGGTCGCATCAAGTAATAATAACTCACATGAGTGAGGTCGATCCCACAGGGATTGAAGGATTGAGCAATTTTAGTTTAGTGGGTGATTTAGTCAAGCGAATCAAGTATTGGTTGAGTGAATTGTGTTTAACAGGAAGTAAATGACAGTAAATGTAATGGGAGAGGGGAATTTGCAGTAAATTAAAGAACAGGAAAGTAAAATTTGCATAATCTTAAAGAACAAGAAAGTAAATGACTGAAACTTAAAGTGCAAGAAACATAAACTGCAGTAACTTAAATGGCAAGAAAGTTAAATTGCTAGAAAGTAAAAGGGAATTGAGGAATGGGATTGCAGGATCTAAACAAAGAAGAAAGTAAAGTGCAACAATTAAGAAAGCTAGAATTAAATCAGAAGCAATAAGCATTCAAACAGAATTGAAATAAAATGTAGCAGAGGTTCACAGAAGAACCAAAAGTAAAATTGGGTCTCAGGTCTCAAGAGACTAGGTAGCAGAGCCTAGATCTCTATTTGCCTTCTTAGATCCAAGTTCACAAAGCAATTGACAGAAAATTGAAGAGAAAGCAGTAGAAGAACAGAAATCAGATTCAATTATGCAGAAAACAAATTGAAAAGAGTTTGAATGGGAATTGAGACAGAATTTCCTCAATTTCACACACCCAAAACTCAAAAAACAGAAGAGTAGAATTGCCCAAGAAAAGTGAGGAAGGAGATCAATCAATTCTCCCTTGATCCTCTCAGTGCCCGGACAAGTCTTCTCAAGAAAGCTCAAAGAAAATGAAATTCAAAAGCTCCAAAATAAAAGTAAGAATTCAAAGCTCAAAGTAAAGGTTCCTAATTACATCAAACTAACTCCTATTTATACACTTTCTATTCTTGGATTTTGGGATTTGGATGGGCTTTTGATTTGGTGAAGAAATGAATTAAATTGGATTTTTAATTCAATTTTTAGCCCAAAACAATTTGCTTCCAGGAGGCTGCCCTGCCCTTGCGGAGGGCAGGGCAGGATTTGGTGCGTGTTGGTGCTTGCTTGGTGTGGTCTGGTGCGCAGAATGCTGCCCTGCCCGCGCGGAGGGCAGGGCAGGAAAAATATGGTGCTGCCAGGATCGTGCTGTGGTGCGCGCTGGTGCTGCCAGGATAGTGATTTGGTGCGCCATATTCATGCTCCAACAAAATGCTGCCCTGCCCTCGCGGAGGACAGGGCAGTGTTTCCAAAATGAAGTCCCGCGTTCGAATCCGGGCAGAAACACACGCTCATTCATTTTTCTTGGTTTCTTGGCACGGTAATGGAACTTAGTTCCTTGCTTCCTCATGGTCCCGTTCTTGGTCCCAAGGCACATTTTGTGCTCTGCCCTTGTAGTGGGCAGGGCAGATTTTCCTTCCTTGTTTGGTTCTCTTGTGTTGCTCTCCTAGAGGGCAGTCTGCCCTTGTGGAGGGCAATGTTGCCTCCCCCATTGCATGCGGCACGCTTTCTATTACTTTGGCCACGCTTTCCCTTCCTTAGGCTACACTTCTTAGGCCACGCTTTTCCTTTTCTTTTCTTTTCTTCACCTACAATAAACCAAAACAACACTCCAAGTATCACTAAATTCAAGAGGCTTATAAATCAATTAAAATTCAATTAAAATTAGCTCAAACCTCAATGATTAACATTAAATTCATGGTGGTTGCTTGATTTAAAGAAGTTATGCATTTTTACTCCAAATCACTTACTTATGATGCAAGAAAGTGCATAAATGCTAACAAAACAAGTGAAATTAGCTTGAAAAATGGGTATATGATGACTTGTCATCAGATGGTTCCTCAAATAAAATGGGAAGTGGCGCGGGCTTAATAATTGTAAGCGACCAAGGAACCCAAATCGAACTCTCCCTCAAATTCGGGTTCCCTGCCTCAAACAATCAAGCGGAATATGAGGAACTACTAGCTGGTTTGAAGCTGGCTAGGGAGGTCGGAGCTCAAAAACTTATCATCTTCAGCGACTCATAGGTAGTTACTTCACAAATAGCAGGAAGCTACCACACCAAAGATCCCACTATGAAAAAGTACTTGGACAAAACCAGGGAACAACTTGGATAATTCGAAGAGTATGAGATTCGTCACATACCCCGAGAACAGAATGCCCGGGCCGATGCACTCTCAAAACTAGCCAGCACCAAACCAGAAGGCAACAATAGAGGTTTCATCCAAGAAATTCTACAGAATCCATCAATCTCAGAAGAAGAAAATGTCCTATCCATAACAGGTCGCGATCAGGGATGGATGACTCCCATAATTAACTACCTCAGAACATAAGCTCTCCCCACAGATGAGAAAGAGGCAAAGAGGTTAAAACGGAAAGTACAATACTATACCATCATCAATAATACTCTATACAAAAGAGGGATTTCAATACCACTGCTAAAATGCGTGTTGACTTCCAACACAAAAGATGTCCTAGAAGAAGTACACAGTGGCATTTGTGGCAATCACCTCGGAGCGCAGGCACTCGCCAAAAAAGTGCTTTGGGCAGGATTTTATTGGCCAACTCTACAAAAAAAAGCCACAAAATTTGTAAGGACATGTTCACCATGTCAGAAACATGCCAACTTTCACACCGCCCCGCCAGAGGAACTCATCAGCGTGACCTCTCCTTGGCCATTCGCAAAATGGGAACTCGATCTCCTCGGACCTTTTCCTCAAGGATCGGGACAAGTCAAATTCCTCATAGTAGGAATAGACTACTTCACAAAATAGATCATGGCAAAACCCCTAGCGAATGCCACAGCTCAAAGAAGTCGGAAATTTCTATATAGAAACATCGTCACAAGGTTCGGAGTTCCATACTCCATCACTACAGACAATGGTACCCAGTTCACAGACACAGGCTTCAGAAAACTAGCGGCTGACTTGAATATAAAATAACAATTCACCTCTGTTGAGCACCCTCAAGCCAATGGGCAAGCTGAAGCTACTAACAAAGTTATATTAGCAGGGTTAAAACGGAGATTACAGGATGCAAAGGGAGCCTAGGTTGAAGAGCTCCCGCAAGTCTTATGGGTATATCGAACGACTCCACATTCCACGACAAAAGAGTCACCTTTCCGATTAGCTTACGAAATGGAGGCAATGATCCCAGTGGAGGTCAAAGAAGGATCACCCAGAGTAATCCATTTTAGCGAAAAAGCCAATTCCCAACTTCAAAGGGAAGAGCTCGACTTACTTCCGGAAATCCGAGAAAGAGCTTGGATAAGGGAAAAGGCGTTGAAACGACGAATGGCCTCCTGATACAACCAAAACGTAATATAGCGAGCCTTTGCTGAAGACGGCCTCATCCTAATCCGAAACAACATAGGAACAACTCGACCTGGATAAGGAAAGCTGGCAGCAAACTGGAAAGGACCCTTCCGAGTCATAGAGGTACTGGGAAAGGTGGTGGACGAAATTGTGATCCCTATTTTGTGCCTTTTGGTATCATTGTAAAATTATGGAATTTAAGAAATTGGCATGAGTGGACACAACTCCGTTCAACTAACCAGCAAGTGTACTGGGTCGTCCAAGTAATAAACCTTACGTGAGTAAGGGTCGAATCCACAGAGATTGTTGGTATGAAGCAAGCTATGGTCACCTTGCAAATCTCAGTTAGGCAGATTAAAAATGGTTTATGGGTTTTCAAATAATTTATAATAAAAAGAAGAAATAATAAAAGGGATAGAACACTTATGCAGATTCATTGGTGGGAATTTCAGATAAGCGGATGGAGATGCTGTAGAGCTCTCGGACGCCTGCTCTCCTACTCCTTCTACTCAATCCTTCTTACTCCTTTCCATGGCAAGCTTTGTATAGGGGTTCACCATCAACTGTGGCTACTTTCTTCCTCTCGGGGAAATAAACCTGTGCGGCTGTCACTCGCACAGCTAACCAGTCT
>NC_029774.3:58431509-58432323 GCF_000817695.3 Arachis duranensis | reverse complement strand
TTCCTTGCCTTTGTTGCTCTTCCCTCATGGCTCTTTGATCTTCTCTTATTTCATGGAGAGTGAGGGCGTGTTCATGGTGTTCCACCCTTAGTTGTTCCACATTATGGCTCAAGTTTTCTAAGGAGGTACTGAGTTGCTCCCAATAGTTGTTGGGAGGAAAGTGCATTCCATGAGGCATTTGTTGATGATGAACTTCCTCATGTTCTTCTTGGGGGCCGTGAGGGATTTCCCTTGTTTGCTCCATCCTTTTCTTGGTGATGGGCTTGTCTTCTTCAATGGAGACATCTCCATCTATGATAACTACGGCTGAATAACATAGATGGCATATGAGGTGGGGGAAGGCTAGCCGTGCCATGTATGAAGGCTTGTCAGCTATTTTGTAGAGTTCATTGGCTATGACTTCATGAACCTCTACTTCCTCTCCAATCATGATGCTATGAATCATGATGGCCCGATCCACAGTAACTTCAGATCGGTTGCTTGTAGGGATGATGGATCTTTGGATGAACTCCAACCATCCTCTAGCTACAGGCTTGAGGTCCAGTCTTCTTAGTTGGACTGGTTTGCCTTTGGAGTCTACTCTCCATTGGGCGCCTTCCACACAAATGTCCATTAGGACTTGGTCCAACCTTTGATTGAAGTTGACCCTTCTTGTGTAGGGGCGTTCATCACCTTGCATCATGGGTAGATGAAACGCCAACCTCACATTTTCCGGACTGAAATCTAAGTATTTCCCCCGAACCATTGTGAGATAGTTCTTTGGATTCGGGTTCATACTTTGATCATGGTTCCTAGTGATCCATGCATTAGCATA
>NC_029774.3:58429081-58430352 GCF_000817695.3 Arachis duranensis | reverse complement strand
TGCCTCCCAACAAGCGCTTCTTTAATGTCAATAGCTTGACAGTGGCTCTCATGGAGCCACAAGATGATCAGGTCAATCTAGTGTGTTGTCTCCACACCAAACTTAGAGTTTGGATATGGGGTCTTAACACCAAACTTAGAGTTTGGTTGTGGCCTCACAACACCAAACTTAGAGTTTGACTGTGTGGGCTCTTCTTGACCTTGAACTGAGAGAAGCTCTTCATGCTTACTCTCTTTTGTCACAGAGGGATGGCCTTGTGCTTGAAACACAAGGTATCCCCCATTCAATTGAAGGACTAACTCTCCTCTGTTGACATCTATCACAGCTCCTGCTGTGGCTAGGAAAGGTCTTCCTAGGATGATGCATTCATCATCTTCCTTCCTAGTGTCTAGGATAATGAAATCAGTAGGGATGTAAAAGCTTTCAACTTTTACTAGAACATCCTCTACTATTCCATAAGCTTGTCTTATGGATTTATCTGCCAATTGTATTGAGAACAAGGCAGGTTGTACCTCAATGATCCCCAGCTTCTCCATTGCAGAGAGTGGCATAAGGTTTATTCCTGACCCAAGATCACATAGAGCTTTTTCAAAGCTCATGGTGCCAATGGTGCAAGGTATTAAGAACTTGCCAGGATCTTGTTTCTTTTGAGGTAGAGTTTTCTGAATCCAAGTATCCAGTTCACTAATGAGCAAGGGAGGTTCACTTTCCCAAGTCTCATTACCAAATAGCTTGGCATTCAGCTTCATGATAGCTCCTAGATATTGAGCAACTTGCTCATCAGTCACATCTTCATCCTCTTCAGAGGATGAATAATAGTCAGAGCTCATGAATGGCAGAAGGAGATTTAATGGAATCTCTATGGTCTCTGTATGAGCCTCAGATTCCTCAGGATCCTTAATAGGAAGCTCCTTCTTGCTTGAAGGATGTCCCAGGAGGTCTTCCTTACTAGGATTTTCGTCCTTCTCCTCCCTAGTGCATTCGGCCATGTTGACTAAGTCAATGGCTTTGCACTCTCCCTTTGGATTCTCTTCTGTATTGCCTGGGAGAGTACTGGGAGGAGTTTCAATAACTTTCTTACTCAGCTGGCCCACTTGTGCCTCCAAATTTCTAATGGAGGATCTGGTTTCATTCATGAAACTGAAAGTGGCCTTTGACAGATCAGAGACTATATTAACTAAATTAGAATTATTTTGTTCAGAGTGCTCTGTCTGTTGCTGAGAAGATGATGGATATGGCTTACTATTATTCAGCCTATTGCGTCCACCATT
>NC_029774.3:58413065-58424975 GCF_000817695.3 Arachis duranensis | reverse complement strand
GGCTACTACAGGCTTTCCGAACTCGACGGGCGAGAGCTTCCTAGGTCATGGCACGCCTGCAACTTAAGAAGGTACTATAGCTAGGGATGATAAAAGATCTTGGACAATGTGCACTCTTTTTTCTGAAAAAGGTTTTTTAACGAGGTGCGCAGCTAAGACCTACAAATCACCCGAATTAGGAAATTAACCCCCCATGTATATTTGCATTCACTTTTAATAAAATTTGTTCAGATTCTCTACAAATGCTCAAGTCGCATTATTCTGAAACATTCATCGCCTGATTATAAAGCTATAGATCGACAGAAAGTGAAAACCAAATTCATTGCACGATCACGATAAAGACCAAAGGTGAAAACCAAATTCATCAAAAGATCGACCAAACGAGGGTTAAAACCCAAATTCTACAAAATCGGCAAAGATGAAAACAGAATAATGCAAGAAGTTATAAAAAGTGATCCATAAAAAGGACCTGACGAGGTCCTAATAAAATGGATTACTATAAAATAACTTAAAGACTGGCCGGCACAAAAAGTCAGACCAGCCACAACAACCCAAGTTATAAGTAAAGTCCTGGAAAGAGGTCTGGCCAACCCTATAAAAGAGGATTACTATAACTTCGAAGAGCCCGACCTGATGAAGTCGGACTCCTACAAAAATTACAAAGATAATCCCTGAAAGAGACCTGAACAAGGTCCAAGAAAGAGGATTATCAAGTAACTCGACAGGGCCTGACATGACGAAATCGGCCCAGAAAGATAAGTTACAAAGATAATCCCTGAAAGAGACCTGAACAAGGTCCAAGAAAGAGGATTATCAAGTAACTCGACAGGGCCCGATATGACGAAGTCGGCCCAGAAAGATAAGTTACAAAGATAATCCCTGAAAGAGACCTGAACAAGGTCCAAGAAAGAGGATTATCAAGTAACTCGACAGGACCCGACGTGACGAAGTGGCCCAGAAAGATGTAAAGCTACAAAAGGTAATCCCTGAAAGAGACCTGAACAAGGTCCAAGAAAGAGGATTACCAAGTAACTCAACAGGACCCGACATGATGAAGTCAGGCCCAGGACACACAAATTACAAAAATAGTCCCCAAAAGAGACCTAAATGAGGTCCAAAAAGGAGGATTACAAACAAAACCAAGCCAAAGAATCAAGCTGATCATGTCGGACAAAATCCCAGCCTACGAAGGTACCAAGACGAGTGCAAGCAGTCATGATATAAAAACTACTAAGTTATGATAATAGCAAGTTTCAGAGGCCACCAAAATCAGCTCAGGAAGCTCGAAAACTACTTTGTTTTTCAAAATAAAGTTGCTAAATAAGCAACCAAAAGAAGTATCAGCAGTCAGCAAAACACCATTTACAAGATAAAGAGTTCAAAATCCCACAAGCGGGCTATCTACATTAAACAGGAAGAAAACTCAGTCAACATTAGAAGACTTCTTAGTAGCATCAACTCGGGGTGAAAAAGGACGAGTCTGAAGAGGCACCGTATCTACCGTCCCATCATCTCGGTTCAAGATTTGGCAATCCGGTTCCCCTTTTGGACGATTGATCCCAACAGTAGAAGTCGGAAAAGTCAGCACAGTAGAAATCTTGGTAGCAGGCAGTGAAGGACGATCATCATCATCATCATCGGGATCCTCAGGTACAATCTTACCATCCTTAACAATATTGTCCAGGCTAATAAGGGAAAGGTCGAGATCTGGCGCAAGAACTCGAAATTGCTCTTTCAGATTCTCATAAGCCGCAGTAACACTACCTACAAGATAACTTTGAAGTTCGGTGTAATCAGCCTGAACAGATTCCAAGCTACTCCTAAGCTCCATCATCTCTCTATAAGTACAAACATAGCTATCCTTATGTTTTAGTGCCGTATCCTCGGCCAGTTGCGCGGCAGCCGCCAGACTAACAGCCCGGGCCTTTTTCCCCTTCAACTCCTTTTCCAGCTTGGTCACTTTCACCTCGAGCTCCTCCTTCAAACCCTTAATTCGATCAAACTCTGATTTCGCCTCTTTCATAAAAGCCTTGGTAGCATGGATAGGAAGATCTTGAGCAGTTCGGTATAAAACCGCTCCCATGTGTGCTAGTGTAATACCACTCTGAGTAATAAAATCTAAATGACGAAGAATGGATACATCGTCGGTAGGCATGACACCATAGGGAGCAATCTGTTGGTTTACAAACCCAACTGCATCAAAGTCGGGAGCACCAAGATTAAACGGCTCGACAGTCCAAGGTCTTTCTGGAGGAGGAGCGATTGAAGGAGCAGAGGTACCAACTGAAGTCTGAGGCGGATCGACCAAATGAACCCGGGGAGTCGGGATCATCCTCCTCGTCCTAGGAGAGCTCGGGACAGACGGCTTCGACAAAACCTGGGAGGACCCTTCTCCGACCACCTTGGCCGGGACGTTCTGAGTCGCGGTAGCCTTCCTCGCCTTCTTAAAGGCCTTCAGTGAGTCATTATCCTTCGACATCTCTGAGAACCAAGAAAAATACAATGACTTATGAATATCCAGAAAGGAAAGCAGAAAACAAAAAGCATGGGAACATAGTTTATAAAATACCCAGCACAGCACGAATCAAGGATGGATCCCCCAGAAATTTCTTGGTCTCAAGATGAGGAGGTTCCCCCCAAATATCCTCCAAAGCAGCGACAAAGGCTTGCTTGACCTCGTCTAACATCTCCCAGGTATACCTGGACACAACTACATTCCTCTACCACTTTAAAGGAAAACGAGGCTCGCCATTCTCATCCAGGAAGAAAAGACGAGCTCCTTCAATAGCTCGAATCTTGAAAAAGTAATTCTTAAAATCGTGGAAAGACTCATCTTACATGGAAAAGACTTTATGTCCCTGGGCCGACCTAAAAGAAATCCAAGAAGCTTTCTTTTTGGTAGTCCCAGGCTTGGTCAACACGAATAGATACAGAAAAAGGGTTAAAGAGGGCTTAACACCGAATTCATGACAAACCATCTGAAAAATCTTAATAAAACCCCAAGAATTCAGATGAAGCTGATACGGGGCCACGTTACAAGACCACAACAGGTCGGCCTCAAAGGAAGTAAAAGGAAGGGTAATATCCATCTGGCTAAAGAAGAAATCGTATGCATAAAAAAAAGGACGCTCCCCCTGGGTCGGAGTAGGAAAACAGACCCTGTCATCAGAATCGGGTGCCACCAACTCATAGTTGCGTTCTTGATTCTCACTACTACATATCCGATGGTGTTTCCTAAGCTCCGTGCAGAATTCCGCAGTAGCTAGGGATACACACAGCAACACCAGGGATTCTAGCCAGTCGGACATCCCCTCAGGAACCTTAGAGCATGCCTCGACAATATTTTTGCGAGATGACATGGCCAACTAATCCTACAAATAAAAGGAAACGGGTTACTAACCCAAAAAACAAGTTCGGACAAAATGGAAGCAACTCGGACAAATGCGACCTTAAGCACACAAAACAGCAAATGGAAAACCCCAAGACGCACACCAAGGTCCAGGGGCATCCTTTGGAGGCAATGACTGAGTGAAATCTCAGAAAAAGCCACAAAAGATAAAACTCTCTCCCAAAGAAATAGCGTCCCAAGGAGAAAAAGACGAAGAGTCGGAGAAAGGTCATCAACCAGTATAGCAAAATATCAATGAAGCAAACAACTTATCAAAGGAACAACCTTTTTCCAAAACTACAGTACATAAATCAAACGACAAACACATGAAGCCCCAAACAGAAATCAGAATCAGGAAAAACACCCAAAGCGAAAGAAGATCAGGAAACAGGGCATCACAGTAATAAACCAAAGTACAGAAACAAGGAAAAAATTCAAGCTTCCCAACATACAAAATCAGAACATCATCAAAAGAATAAAACAATGCAGCAGAAATAAACAGTGAAGAGAAAGCAAAAACCAACCTGGAAGAAAGAAGAAAGCTTTGAAAAGGAGCAGCGAAGAATCAACTACGAAGCGGAAGCACCAAGTGAATACCAAAGCGTCACAGAGAAAAAATGAGAATGCAAGATGAAAGCAGCGAAAATGAGGGGAAGTTACAGGAAATAGAAAAACCGTCTCTTGGATAGAAAATTCGAATAAAAGAAACCAAGAGAAATGGGGCATTAAAAGCCCATTAATGAGGGTGTTAAACCCTCGCATGTTTCCAAAGCTAGAGTGCTAATGCAAAAGCGCGCGCTTTTAAAGAAGCAGAAACGTTCCGCATTCAAAAAGAAGAACTCTACAAAGAAGAAATCGACAAAATGCTCGTGTTCGACTTCACCAAAGAAGGATCGAAGTCCTAAAACTAAAGACTCGACCTCAAAAGGAAAACCGAGCTCGAGCAGGGGCACTGTTCATACCATGGGTCAAGCTGTCCGACCCGGGATGTTCTACAGACAAAGCGACCGACCTCTTCAGGTCAGGACAACCCGACCTCTTCTCAAAGAGCTCGGCCAAGTCACCAGAAAAGCCCAAAGAAGGGCCCTAACGGAGGACCACGCACCAAAGCCCAAGGCAACCCAAGCCTACAGGGAGAAGGGCGGTTCCTTTGAAGATAAGATGACCTCACTCAAAAGATAAAGATAAGATAAGATAACTAACTTATCTTATCTAAGAAGGTCACTCTACACTATTATAAATACGCTGGAGCACCCAGGTATAACTCATACTCTGATTCTACTCAATACCTGTTTAATACCCTTGCTAACTTAAGCATCGGAGTCCCTTGCAGGTACCCCCCACCCTCTGGGGACGAAGGAATCAGCACTGCCACCAAGTCTAACAAGTTGGGTGCGGTGACTCTGGTCACCATCATCAAGTCGGACACAACAACGCCGACCAGTACAGAAGATCTCGTCCGAGATCGACCTATAGTTTCATGTAACCCTTGGAACAACACTCAAACACAAAACTCAACACCCAAGAGTTAAGGATTCAAAATTTCACTAGGTTTGAGGTATCTTACCTTAACCAAGGGTCAAGGGAGCAAGAACAAGCCTTCCCTTCAAGCTAGTTTGAGCCTACAACATCCAAACTAAAAAATCTCAACACTTTTACCCACAAATTTTTGAAAATGAGGGCTGAGAATTCGAAGAGAATTCTGTAACTTACCTTAAAATTTCTTGGGTGGGTTTTGTAGAGCTCAGCACCGTAGTCATGTGGCCGCAAATGGTGCGTCAATTAGAGCCCCGGATCAAAAGATATGATCAATTGAAGTTGGAGCAAGGGTTTGTGTTTCTCCTCCCCTCTCCCTTCTAATTTTCAGCATGTGTGGTGTTCTTTGTGGGGGAGAAAGGGCTGAGCTTCATTTAATTAATGAAGCTTGGCTGGGCCTTGGGCCCAACTTAGGTCCGGTTGGCCCGGTTTGGCCCGTTCGTCCCAATCTTAGGCCGATTTCTTTAAAATTGGTGACAAAATTCTCATTTCAAATTTCTATACCACATTAAACCATAAAAATATCATTTCTCACTTTCTAGAATATATTTTAATCTATGGGTTAATTAGCCATAAATTAACCAGGTTTTACAACTTCGGCGGTCCGTAACTCGGTCCTCGAGTTAGGAATTCTTAAAAATTGGATTTTTATGAAAGTTTATTCAATGATCTTTCCAACGGATCAGAAATGGTTGAAAAAGAAATTTTGTAGAAGAAGTAATGTGTGGTGGAAGTTTAAGATTTAAAAATGGAATTTTGCAACTTTTCAAACTTATTCCAACCCGCACACATAGCCGACACGCATGTGTCAACCATGATTTTTACTCCCTCATGGGTGCGCCTGGCCGACGCATATGCGTTGCTGTAATGATGCAAGTGCTCTATAGAAAATCCAGAGAGTTGTGCTGGTACTAGGTTGGTTTTGTGCGAGGAGCACAAAACGTACCCACGCGTACGCATGGGCGATGCTCACGCGTCACTCTAGTTTTCCACCTTCCACGTGTGTGCTTGAGCGACGCGCACGCGTGATCCCATTTTCAACAAAGTTGATTTTTTGAGTTTTTAAAGTCAAAGTTCAAACTTCTAAGCCTCTTTTTTCATTCCTTAAGTCCTAAATTTTTATAGTATGCCTAGTAATGAAAAGAAGTTAGGACATGTGGTAACTTACGGATAAAGTAAAGTGAGAATCAATGATGAATGATGAGTAATGATGATTGTATGAGTTGCTGAGCACGATGGTGAAAGTGTTGTGTATAGTATGGGCCGGATGGCTGTGATAAGAATTGAATTATGACTGAGTATGTATATGTATATGATTGATGATTAAATGTGGTAAATGAATAATGATGGAAAATGTTGAATGTGATGTATGACCCAGGTAGTAGGCAGTGGCGTTGTCCAATTTCTCCAGGTGTGAGATGGGGAAGGAGGATTTTGATAAATGAGTTTAATTATGTAGTTTTGAAGGAATGTATGTTTGAGATGCCTGGGTAGTAGCAAGGGTTGTGGTCATCCCACTTGCTCCAGGTTATAGATTGTGATGCCTAGGTAGTTGCGGTAGTAGTGGTGATTCCACTCGCTTCAGGTTGAGCTTTTAGACACCTGCCTGGGCAGATGCAGTGGCTTTGATCTACTTGCTCTGCGATGTGGTGAGATATACCCGCCTAGGTAGATACAGTGACATTTGTTCCACTTGCTCTGGGTTTGGTTTGCAACTCATGGGGTAGATGCAGAGGTTAGCCCCCACTTACTCCTAGTCGAGGTTGATTTGAGATTTGTGAAATTATCTGAGTTTCGAATTTCCCTGGGTAGATGCAGCGGGTTGGCTCCACTTGCTCCAGGTTGAGAGCCAAGATTCTGTTGACCCTATATCGTAAGTGTGGCCGGACACTATGAAAGTTCCGGATGAGCTCTCTCCCATGGATAAACACCAGTGTGGGTGTTGTGTGATTATGATTATGATTGTGAATAACTCGAGTTGAGGATGCATGACAGAGGGATACTCCAATGGCTAGCTACCATGACTTGTCGGGTTGGCTTGATAACCAACAGATGAGGCTCATCAACCATAGGGCAGGCATACATCATTTGCATATGTTTAAATTGTTTGGGTTTGCCTATTTGTTTTGGATTGCTATATCATATATGATATGTTACCTGATTATGTGCTACTTATTTTACTTGTACCTTATTGTGTATTACTTGCCTGTATTGCTTGTGTTTGTACAACTGAGAGGTCCCTCATGCTGGTGTCGGTTGACGCTGAGGGCTGTTCTTGATGAGATGAGTTGATGATGTAATTGAATAATGATGATGCTTATTGAATGAGGTAATTGAGCTCCCTGGGTAGACGCAGTGAAGTGATTTCACTTGCTCTAGGTTAGGCTATAAGGTAATGATATAGAATTGCTGAGATAGTATGGCTGGGATTGGTTTCGTTTATAATTCTGACTGTGAATTGTCTGAGAGTTAGAAAGTTGGAAAGCAAGAGGAATATGAATTAGATTTAGCATTCCCTTGTGTCATTTGCCTATTTATGGATTAGCGAGAACATAAGATGAATATTTCGTGAAAGGAAGTTTAGGATGCTTAGTGGGTTTTTATTACAATACATTGTATTTATTTGGCACTTTTACCGTACTGGGGACCCATAGGTCGGGGGTTCTCATTCCGTATATATCTCTTATTTTTCAGATACAGATCCAGGTGCTCAGAAGTGAGCTGTGGTTCATCTAAGAGATGGCTGATGACAAGCCATCATATGCCTATTTTTCAAGCTAATTTCACTTATTTCACTAGTTTTTATGCATTTTCTTGGATTATAAGTAATTTAGAGTGGAATTGCATGGTTTATTTGAATCAATCAACCACCCTTTAATTGATGCTAAATCATGAGGTTCAAGCTAAAATTAATTGATATTTGAATGATTTATGAACATTGTGAATTTGGTGATACTTTGATTGGTTGTTTTGATTAATTGTAGGTGAAGAAAAGAAGAAGAGAAGAAAGCATGGATTAAGAAGTGTGGCCCAAGGAAGAAAATAGTGTGGCAAAAGAAGAAGAGAGTGTGGGGCAACAATGAAGGGAAGCCATATTGCTCTCCCCAAGAGCACAATGCTCTCTAAGGGAGCACAACAATGAACCAAGCATGCAAAGCTTCACTGCTCTGCCCCCCCTTTAGAGTGGAGCACAAATTTAAGCCAAGAAACAAGGAAGAGCAAAAACATTGCTCTGTCTCCTTGAGAGCATTTTCGGGCTCCTCTTGGAAGAAAATTGAAAGAAAATATCTCCAAGTGCCACCCATGGGTTTCGAACCCACTCACAAGAGGGAAGGGGGCAGCGCTCAAATGCAAGGAAAACAAGCCAAAATTGGCTTGTTTTCAACCTCCAAGGTTCGAACACAAGACCTCCAAGGAAGTAAAGGCGTAGGCGCTACTTTGGTGCCAAGGAACCCAAGGAAAAAATGTAGCAACTTCCTCAACCAAGTTTCGAACCAAGGGTCTCTAGGAAGCCAAGCCTTATGTGTGAATTAGGTGCCAAGAAGAAAAAAGCCAAGCAATGCACTCCATGAGATTCGAACTTGGCACTCCCCTTGGAAGCTCCAATGCACTACTCGCAAGGAAAGCAGAGCATTCCCCTTGGTGCGCGCATCATGACACGGTCCAGGAAGCTTGGCGCGCACAACATTGACACGGGCAGGATGCACATGCAAGGCTCCACTTCTCCGCTCTCCACAAGAGCAGAGAAATCTCATGTTGCCTCACAAACCTTGGCATGCAACAAGGATCCCCACACAAAGCTTCAATGCTCTGCTCCCCATAAGAGCAGGGCATCCTCCTGGGAGCAACATTTGGGCTAAATTCACTTAAAAATCCAATTTAATTCAATTCTTCACCCATCTTTCAAGCCCACTCAAAATTCTTAGATATAAAATAGAAAGTGTATAAATAAGTGTTAGTTAGGATTAGAGAGGAGGACTGGATTTTGAATTTTCATCTTTTGTCAACTTGAGAGCTCACTTTTCATTTTCTGCTTTTGGAACTTCTGGTTTTCAATTTTCATATTCTGTTCTCTGCCATTGGCTTGAGAATTAGAGGAGAGAATTCACTTCTTCTTCCTCTGATCTTTTTATTTCCTTTACTGGGTTTTGATTGAGTCTTAAGTGTAAAGAATTGAGGAACTTCTGTCTCAATCTCCATTTAAGATCTCTTTGATTTTCCTACTGCATAATTAAGTTGAATTCAATTTCCTTTACCGCTTCACTCTTCAATTTCTCTTTAATTGCTTTGTGAACTTGGATCTAGGAAGGCAATTGAGATCTAGACTTTGCTATCTAGTCTTTGGAGTCCTGAAATCTGATTTTCTTTTTGGTTCTTCTGCTGAACAACTACTGCAATCAAATTTTATTTCCTATTTGAGATCTAGTTAATTTCAATTCACCTTTTGCTTTGTTAATTGTTGCAATTTACTTTCTTTTGCTTAAATTCTGAATTCTCAGTCCCTCAATCCTTTTTTCATT
The DNA here is from genome assembly GCF_000817695.3 of Arachis duranensis. Taxonomy (NCBI): domain Eukaryota; kingdom Viridiplantae; phylum Streptophyta; class Magnoliopsida; order Fabales; family Fabaceae; genus Arachis; species Arachis duranensis. The sequence goes on along the minus strand of NC_029774.3, from coordinate 58,415,531 downwards.
CAAGCAATCTATATTTCTTGCACTCTAAGTTGCCTCAATTTACATTTCTTGCAATTTAAGTTTCAGTCATTTAATTTTTTGTTCTTTAAGATTCAGCACCTTTACTTTCAGTTCTCTTAATTTCTGCAATTCGTCCCTTTCCCCTTTATAATTCATGCAATTTACCATCTGTCTGCTACAAATCACTCAAATCAATCCTTGTTTGCTTGACTAAATTAACCACTAAACTAAAATTGCTCAATCCTTCAATCCCTGTGGGATCGACCTCACTCATGTGAGTTATTATTACTTGATGCGACCCGGTACACTTGCCGGTGAGTTTTGTGTTGGATCGTTTTCCACACATCAAGTTTTTGGCGCCGTTGTCGGGGACTGAAATAGATTGACAATGATTAAGTGAGGTGGTAGTTTAGATCAAGCACTTTTTCTTTAATTTTGATTAATTCACTAACTGTTTGAGATTTTGTCTTAACTAACTGCACTCAATTTTCAAGAGTGCTGCTGTTTGTTCCTTGTGATTGTGTGTATGTCACAGGTAAGAAGAGAGAATCCTCACTTCTCTGAGCAAGACGAACGAACTCTCAGGAGGTTGAGAAGAGAAAGAGGAAAGAGTTTTTTTGGAGAAGAAGGTTCAGAGGAAGAAGAGTATCACGAAATGGAAGGGAATCCCTCAAATTCGAATCCAACAGAGGGAGTAACCAACAATAATCCTCCTCAAAGAAGAGTTCTAGCTTTTTACACAATTACAAACCCAAGACACTGTGGAAGCAGCATTCTCACTCCCAATGTTAATGCAAACAATTTTGAGTTAAAGCCACAACTCATTACACTTGTCTAGAACAATTGTTCCTATGGAAGAAGCCCATTGGAAGATCCAAACCAGCACCTATCCACCTTCTTGAGGATTTATGACACTGTCAAATCTAATGGTGTGAATCCTGAAACTTACAAGCTTCTGCTGTTCCCATTCTCATTGAGAGACAAGGCTGCACAATGGCTTGAGACCTTCCTCCAAGGAAGTATCACTAGTTAGGATGATTTGGTGACCAAATTTCTAGCCAAATTCTACCCACCCCAAAGGATTATTAGGCTGAAAACTGAGGTGCAAAGATTCATCCAATTAGATGCTGAATCTTTGTATGAAGTATGGGAGAGATACAAAGCTTTGATCAGAAAGTGTCCTCCAGAGATGTTCAATGAATGGGATGTGCTGCAGAATTTCTATGAAGGCTTAACATTGAAATCCCAAGAGGTATTAGATCACTCTGCTGGAGGTTCACTACAACTGATAAAAACTGCTGAAGAAGCCCAGAATCTTGTAGATATGGTGGCCAACAACCAATATTTCTTTGCACATCAAAGAACCCAACAACCATCACAGAGGAAGGGAGTACTAGAACTGGAAGGAGTGGACTCCATTTTAGCTCAAAACAAGATGATACAATAACAAATTCAATAAAAATTTGGGTAGATGGCCAAGAGAATTGACAGTCTTCAAGTAGCAGCTGTGAATACAAGCCAATCATCAACTACATGGGTGCAAAATGAAGAGAGCCAAGAAGAACAGCAACAGGAGCAAGTACAGTACATGCATAACCAAAGTTTTGGACAGAATGAGGTCTATGGCGATACTTACAATCCTTCCTGGAAGAACCACCCCAACCTTAGGTGGGGAGATAACCATAACCAAAGCCAACAGCCACGGCAAAGAAACACAAACCAAAACAACTCAAGGAATAACCAGCAAAATAACAACCAAAATTCATTCAGAAAACCACAAAACACTTACCCTAACTCTAACCATTATCCAGGCCATAACCAGTCCACCAACCAAAATGCTTACCATCCACCACCCATATCTCACAACCAACCACAAGCATCACCAGAATCTCAAAGAATCACCAACCTAGAAACTTTGATGGACAAAATGTGGAAGCACCAAGAGATGATAGCTAAGAATCAAGAAGCCTCCATAAAGAATGTGGAGAGGCAAATTGGCCAGCTCTCTAAACAATTTGCAACAGAGAAGCCATCAAGTTCCTTGCCAAGTCACACAATTTCCAATCATAAGGAAGAGCGCAAGGTTGTGCAGTTAAGAAGTGGGAGAACATTAATAAGCAATAATGACACTACAAAGAAGCAAGTAGAGAGCAGCAAAGGGCCAATAGAAAAGGAAAAGTCAACAGACACAGAAGAAACCAATGATCAAGATGTGATGTGATGAGCGGATAATTTATATGCTTTTTGGCATTGTTTTTAGGTAGTTTTTAGAAAGTTCAAGCTACTTTTAGGGATGTTTTCATTAGTTTTTATGTTAAATTCACATTTCTGGACTTTACTATGAGTTTGTGTGTTTTTCTGTGATTTCAGGTAATTTCTGACTGAAATTGAGGGACTTGAGCAAAACTCTGAAAGGAGGCTGACAAAGGACTGCTGATGCTGTTGGAATCTGACCTCCCTGCACTC
>NC_029774.3:58409181-58412984 GCF_000817695.3 Arachis duranensis | reverse complement strand
AATGGCGCGCTCTCAATGGCGTTGGAAAGTAGACATCCAGAGCTTTCCAGCAATATATAATAGTCCATACTTTATTCAGAAATTGACGACGTAACTTGGCCTTGAACGCCAAGTACATGCTGCTGTCTGGAGTTAAGCCAGAAACACGTCATGATCCGGAGTTGAACGCCCAAAACACGTTATAACTTGGCGTTCAACTCCAAGAAAAGCCTCAGCTCGTGGATAGATCAAGCTCAGCTCAAACATACACCAAGTGGGCCTCGGAAGTGGATTTATGCATCAATTACTTACTCATGTAAACCCTAGTAGCTAGTCTAGTATATATAGGACATTTAACTATTGTATTATAAATCTTTTGACCATTCGGTTTTTTGATCACCTTCATGGGGGCTGGCCTCTCGGCCATGCCTGTACCTTTCACTTATGTATTTTCAACGGTGGAGTTTCTGCACACCATAGATTAAGGGTGTGGAGCTCTGCTGTACCTCAAGTTTCAATACAATTACTATTACTTTCTATTCAATTCTCTTTTATTCTTATTCCAAGGTATACGTTGCACAACATTTTGATGAATGTGATGATCCGTGACACTCATCATCATTCTCACCTATGAACGCGAGTGATTGACAACGACTTCCGTTCTACTCTAGGCCGGGCGCATATCTCTTAGATTCCCCAACAGAATCTTCGTGGTATAAACTAGATAGATGGCGGCATTCATGGGGATCCGGAAAGTCTAACCTTGTCTGTGGTATTTCGAGTAGGATCCCGGGAATCCGGAAAGTCTAACTTTGTCTGTGGTATTTCGAGTAGGATTCCGGTATTGAATGACTGTGACGAGCTTCAAACTCCTGAAGGCTGGGCGTGATGACAAACGCAAAAGAATCAATGGATTCTACTCCAACCTGATTGAGAACCGACAGATGATTAGCTGTGCTGTGATAGAGCATTTGGACCATTTTCACTGAGAGGATGGGATGTAGCTATCAACAAGGGTGATGCCTCCAGACGATTAGCCGTGCAGTGACAGCGCATAGGACCATTTTCCAGAGAGGATTAAAAGTAGCCATTGATGATGGTGATGCCCTACATACAGCTTGCCATGGAAAGGAGTAAGAAGGATTGGATGAAAGCAATAAGAAAGTAGATATTCGAAAGGATTCTAGCATCTCCACACACCTATCTGAAATTCCCACTATTGATTTACATAAGTATTTCTATCCCTTTTTATTTTATTTATCTTTTAAATTATCTAATCCAATTACATTTGACCCTATGAATCCACTTAACTGAGATTTACAAGATGACCATAGCTTGCTTCATACCAACAATCTCTGTGGGATCGACCCTTACTCACGTAAGGTATTACTTGGATGACCTAGTACACTTGCTGGTTAAGTTGAACGGAGTTGTGAGCTTCTCTAACAGTGCCTGGAACTCTTTTATCACAATTCCGTCCACCAAGTATTTGGCGCCGTTGCCGGGGATTGCTCGAGTATGGACAACTGACGGTTCATCTTGTTGCTCAGATTAGGTAATTTTCTTTTCAAAAATCTTTTTCAAAATTTTTCTTTTCTTTTCCGTTTTTCCAAAAATATTTTCGAAAAAAAATCAATAAAAATCCAAAAAAATTCATAAAATAATAAAAATCAAAAATATTTTGTGTTTCTTGTTTGAGTCTTGAGTCAATTTTTAAGTTTGGTGTCAATTGCATGCTTTTTAAATTTTTCTTGCATTTTTTGAAAATCCATGCATTCATAGTGTTCTTCATGATCTTCAAGTTGTTCTTGACAAGTCTTCTTGTTTGATCTTGATGTTTTCTTGTTTTGTGTTGCTTGTTGTTTTTCATGTGCATTTTTCGTTTGTTAGAGTCCATGCATTAAAAATTTCTAAGTTTGGTGTCTTGCATGCTTTCTTTGCATCAAAATTTTTTCAAAAATATGTTCTTGATGTTCATCATAATCTTCAAAGTGTTCTTGGTGTTCATCTTGACATTCATAGTGTTCTTGCATGCATCTTGTGTTTTGATCCAAAATTTTCATGTTTTGGGTCATGTTTATGTTTTTCTCTCTCATAATTAAAAATTCAAAAAAAAAAATCTTTTCCTTATTTTTCTCCAAATTTTCGAAAATTTGAGTTGACTTAGTCAAAAATTTTCAAAATTAGTTGTTTCTTACAAGTCAAGTCAAATTTTCAATTTTAAAAATCTTATCTTTTCAAAATCTTTTTCAAAAATTATATCTTTTTCATTTTTTCTATTTTTCAAAAATTTCAAAAATTCTTTTTCAAATTATTTTCAAAATCTTTTTCTTATCTTTATATCATATTTTCGAAAATTCACTAACAATTGATGTGATTGATTCAAAAATTTGAAGTTTGTTACTTTCTTGTTAAGAAAGGTTCAATCTTTAAGTTCTAGAATCTTATCTTTTAGTTTCTTGTTAGTAATTAATTTTAATTTAAAAATTAAATCTTTTTCAAACATATCTTATCATATCTTCTATATCTTATCTTTTTCAAAAATTTTATCTTTTTCAAAAGTTGATTTCAAAATATCTTATCTAACCTCTTATCTTCTTATCTTTTCAAATTTGATTTTAATATTTTTTTCAACTAACTCTTTGACTTTTTGTTTGTTTCTTATCTTCTTCAAAACCACTTAACTACTTTTCCCTCTCTAATTTTCGAAAATATCTCATCTCTTTTTCAAAAATTCTTTTGTTTTAAATTTTAATTTTAATCTTATCCTATCTCTAATTTTCGAAAATTACTAATTCCTTTTTTTAAAAATTATTTTTGAAATTTCCCCTCTCTTTTCTTATTTTATTTAATTATTTATTCACTAACACTTCTCTTCACCTCTCTCCATCTAAATATCCGAACCCATTCTTCTTTACTCTTCTCCCCTTTCTTTTTCTACTAACATAAAGGAATCTCTATACTGTGACATAGAGGATTCCTATTTCTTTTCCTGTTTTCTTCTCTTTCATATGAGTAGGAACAGAGAAAAAGGCACTTTTGTTGAAATTGATCCTGAACCTGAAAGGACTCTGAAAAGGAAACTAAGAGAAACTAAATTACAACAATCCAGAAACAACCTTTCAGAAATTTTCAAACAAGAGAAGGAGATGGCAGCCGAAAATAATAATAATGCAAGGAGAATGCTTGGTGACTTCACAAAGCCAACGTCCAAATTTGATGGAAGAAGCATCTCCATTCCTGCCATTGGAGCCAACAACTTTGAGCTGAAACCTCAGCTAGTTGCCTTAATACAACAAAACTGTAAGTTTTATGGACTTCCATCTGAAGATCCTTATCAGTTTTTAACTGAGTTCTTGCAGATCTGTGAGACTGTAAAGACGAATGGAGTTGATCCTGAAGTCTACAGACTCATGCTTTTCCCTTTTGCTGTGAGAGACAGAGCTAGAATATGGTTGGATTCACAACCTAAGGATAGCCTGGACTCCTGGGATAAGCTGGTCACTACCTTCTTGGATAAATTCTTTCCTCCTCAAAAGCTGAGCAAGCTTAGAGGGGATGTTCAGACCTTCAACCAAAAAGATGGTGAATCCCTCTATGAAGCTTGGGAAAGATACAAGCAGCTGACCAAAAGGTGCCCATCTGACATGTTTTCAGAATGGACCATATTAGATATATTCTATTATGGTCTATCTGAATTTTCGAAAATATCATTGGACCATTCTGCAGGTGAATCTATTCAGCTAAAGAAAACACCTGAAGAGGCTCAAGAACTCATTGACATGGTTGCAAACAACCAATTCATGTACACTTCTGAGAGGAAT
>NC_029774.3:58408405-58408996 GCF_000817695.3 Arachis duranensis | reverse complement strand
CGAGGCAGCTTCTGAAGAAGCTTATGATCCTGAGAACCCTGCCATGGCAGAGGTTAATTACATGGGTGAACCTTATGGAAACACCTATAACTCATCATGGAGAAATCATCCAAATTTCTCATGGAAGGATCAACAAAAGCCTCAACAAGGCTTTAACAATGGTGGACGCAACAGGCTGAGCAATAGCAAGCCTTATCCATCATCTTCTCAGCAACAGACAGAGAATTCTGAACAAAGCACTTCTAATTTAGCCAATCTAGTCTCTGATCTGTCAAAAGCCACTTTTAGTTTCATGAGTGAAACAAGATCCTCCATCAGAAATCTGGAGGCACAAGTGGGCCAGTTGAGTAAGAAAGTCATTGAAACTCCTCCCAGTATTCTCCCAAGCAATACAGAAGAGAATCCAAAAGGAGAGTGCAAGGCCATTGATGTGATCAATATGGCCGAATGCACAAGGGAGGAGGAGGACAAAAATCCTAGTGAGAAAGACCTCCTGGGACGTCCCTCAAACAAGAAGGAGTTTCCTATTAAGGATCCAAAGGAATCTGAGGCTCATATAGAGACCATAGAGATTTCATTAAATCTCCTTCT
>NC_029774.3:58407620-58407794 GCF_000817695.3 Arachis duranensis | reverse complement strand
ATAGAATACTTATGTAGATTCATTGGTGGGAATTTCAGATAAGCATATGGAGATACTATATGGCTCAAGGACGCCTGCTCTCCCACTGCTTCAACTCAATCCTTCTTACTCCTTTCCATGGCAAGCTGTATGTAGGACATCACCGTTGTCAATGGCTACATCCCATCCTCTCAG
>NC_029774.3:58404601-58406163 GCF_000817695.3 Arachis duranensis | reverse complement strand
AGTTAGTGGTGTCCAGAGCTCTTAAGCACGCTTTTTTTTGCTTTGGATCACGACTTTAACCACTCAGTCTCAAGCTTTTCACTTGGACCTTCATGACACAAGCACATGGTTAGGGACAGCTTGATTTAGCCGCTTAGGCCTGGATTTAACTTCCTTGGGCCCTCCTATCCATTGATGCTCAAAGCCTTGGATCCTTTTTACCCTTGCGTTTTGGTTATAAGGGCTATTGGCTTTTTCTACTGCTCCTTCTTTTTCTTTCTAATTTTTTCGCTATTTTTTTTTCGCAAGCTTCCTCCTTTTTTTTTTCACTGCTTTCTCTTGCTTCAAGAATCAATTCATGAATTTTTCAGTTCATCAATAACATTTCTCTTTGTTCATCATTCTTTCAAGAGCCAACAATTTTAAAACTCATAAACAACAAGATCAAAAATATGCGCTGTTCAAGCATTCATTCAGAAAACAAAAATTATTGCCACCACATCAATATAATTAAATTAAATTCACTAATAATTTCGAAAATTATGTACTTCTTGTTCTTTTGAATTAAAACATTTTTTCTTTTAAGATAAGTGAAGGACTAATGGATTTTATTCATAGCTTTAAGGCATGGTTACACACTAATGATCATGAAGTAGAGACACAAAAACATAGATAAACATAATACTTAAAAACCGAAAACAGAAAGAAAATAGAGAACAAGGAATGAATCCACCTCTAGTGGCGTCTTCTTCTTGAAGGACCAATGATGTTCTTTAACTCTTCTATGTCCCTTCCTTGCCTTTGTTGCTCCTCCCTCATTGCTCTTTGATCTTCTCTTATTTCTTGGAGAGTGAGGGCGTGGTCATGATGTTCCACCCTTAGTTGTTCAACATTATGGCTCAAATCCTCTAAAGAGGTACTGAGTTGCTCCCAATAGTTGTTGGGAGGAAAGTGCATTCCTTGAGGCATTTGTTGATGATGAACTTCCTCATGTTCTCCTTGGGGCCGTGAGGAACTTCTCTTGTTTGCTCCATCCTCTTCTTTGTGATGGGCTTGTCTTCTTCAATGGAGACATCTCCATCTATGATAACTCCGGCTGAATAACATAGATGGCATATGAGGTGGGGGAAGGCTAGCCGTACCATGTGTGAAGGCTTGTCAGCTATTTTGTAGAGTTCATTGGATATGACTTCATGAACTTCCACTTCCTCTCCAATCATGATGCTATGAATCATGATGGCCCGATCCACAGTAACTTCAGATCGGTTGCTTGTAGGGATGATGGATCTTTGGATGAACTCCAACCATCCTCTAGCTACAGGCTTAAGGTCCAGTCTTCTTAGTTGGACCGGTTTGCCTTTGGAGTCTATTCTCCATTGGGCGCCTTCCACACATATGTCCATTAGGACTTGGTCCAACCTTTGATTAAAGTTGACCCTTCTAGTGTAGGGGCGTTCATCACCTTGCATCATGGGTAAATGAAACGCCAACCTCACATTTTCCGGACTGAAATCTAAGTATTTCCCCCGAACCATTGTGAGATAGTTCTTTGGATTCGGGTTCATACTTTGATCATGGTTCCT
>NC_029774.3:58399847-58400843 GCF_000817695.3 Arachis duranensis | reverse complement strand
CAAGTCAATATGATTTCTCAAAGTCTGTCTGGAATGCAAAATGCACCAAGCAGTACTAAGGAAGCTTCATCTGAGGAAGAAGCTTATGATCCTGAGAACCCTTCAATAGAAGAGGTGAATTACATGGGAGAACCCTATGGAAACACCTATAATCCTTCATGGAGGAATCATCCAAACCTTTCATGGAAGGATCAACAGAGACCTCAACAAGGTTTCAATAACAATAATGGTGAAAGAAACAGGTTTAGCAATAGCAAGCCTTTTCCATCATCTTCTCAGCAACAGACAGAGAGTTCTAAGCAGAATACCTCTAACTTAGTAACCATGGTCTCTGATCTAATCAAAACCACTCAAAGTTTCATGACTGAAACAAGGTCCTCCATTAGAAACTTGGAAGGACAAGTGGGTCCGCTGAGCAAGAAAATTACTGAACTTCCTCCTAGTACTCTCTCAAGCAATACAGAAGAAAATCCAAAAGGAGAATGCAAGGCCATTAACATGGCCGAATTTGGAGAGGAAGGAGAGGCAGTGAACGCCACTGAGGAAAACTTCAATAGGTGTGCACTGACCTTCAATGAGTTCCCTAAAGAGGAACCATGGGAATCTGAGGCTCAAAATGAGACCATAGAGATTCCATTGGACTTACTTCTGCCTTTCATGAGCTCTGATGAGTATTCCTCCTCTGAAGAGGATGAGTATGTCACTGAAGAGCAAGTTGCTAAATACCTTGGAGCAATCATGAAGCTAAATGACAAGTTATTTGGAAATGAGACTTGGGAGGATGAACCCCCTTTGCTCACCAAAGAACTGGATGACTTGTCTAGGTAGAAATTACCTCAAAAGAGACAAGATCCTGGGAAGTTTTCCATACCTTGTACCATAGGCACCATGACCTTCAAGAAGGCCCTGTGTGACTTAGGGTCAAGTGTAAACCTCATGCCTCTCTCTGTAATGGAGAAGCTAGGGATCTTTGAGGTGCAAGCTGCAAAAATCTCA
>NC_029774.3:58398450-58399173 GCF_000817695.3 Arachis duranensis | reverse complement strand
TGGCACCATTCTGGGCGTTTAACGCCAGAAAGGGGCACCAGACTGGCGTTAAACGCCAGGAAAGGGCAAGAACCTGGCGTTAAACGCCAGAAATGGGCACCAGCCCGGCGTTTAACGCCAGAAATGGCTCAAAACGTGATTTTGAGTGCCATTTGGTGCAGGGATGACTTTTCCTTGACACCACAGGATCTGTGGACCCCACAGGATCCCCACCAACCCCTCTCATCATGAGATCCCTGAGATACCTCAAGGGATGCACTTTCCTCCACAAGACTATTGGGAGCAACTAAACACCTCCCTAGGAGAATTGAGTTCCAACATGGGACAACTAAGGGTGGAGCATCAAGAACATTCCATCCTCCTCCATGAAATTAGAGAAGATCAAAGAATCATGAGAGAGGACCAACAAAGACAAGGAAGAGACATTGAGGAGCTCAAGCACTCCATAAGACCTTCAAGAGGAAGAACAAGCCGCCATCACTAAGGTGGACCCGTTCTTTAATCTTCTTTAATCTCCTTGTTCTTTATTTTTTTGTTTTTCGAAAATTTATGCTTATGTTTATCCATGTTTGTGTCTTATGATCATTAGTATCTTAGTGTCTATGCCAAAAAGTTATATGAATCCATCACCTTTCTTAAATGAAAAATGTTCTTAATTGAAAAAGAAAAGAATTGCATGAATTTTGAATTTTATAACAGTTTAATTATTTTGATGTGGTGGCA
>NC_029774.3:58385975-58387488 GCF_000817695.3 Arachis duranensis | reverse complement strand
AAACGCCCATTGGTGCATGTTCTGGGCGTTAAACGCCCATGTGATGCTTGTTTCTGGCGTTGAACGCCAGTTTCAAGCTTGTTTCTGGCTTTCAGCGCCAGATTGTCCTCTGTGTGCGCATCCTGGCGTTAAACGCCAGGTTGTTGCTTGTTTTGGGCGTTCAGCGCCAGAAAGATGCTCTGTTCTGGCGTTGAACGCCAGCCAGATGCTTCTTACTGGCGTTGAACGCCAGTCTGCGCTGCCTCCAGGGTGAAAAATTTTTTCTTCTGTTTTTGACTCTGTTTTTAATTTTTTTTTTATTTTTTTGTGACTCCTCATGATCATGTACCTAATTCAACACAAAAATAACACCAAAACAAAAATAAAATAAAATTAGATAAATAAAATTGGGTTGCCTCCCAACAAGCGCTTCTTTAATGTCAATAGCTTGACAGTGGCTCTCATGGAGCCACAGGATGATCAGGTCAATTTAGTGTGTTGTCTCCACACCAAACTTAGAGTTTGGATATGGAGTTTGAACACCAAACTTAGAGTTTGGTTGTGGCCTCACAACACCAAACTTAGAGTTTGCCTGTGTGGGTTCTTCTTGACTCTGAACTGAGAGAAGCTCTTCATGCTTGCTCTCTTTTGTCACAGAGGGATGGCCATGTGCCTGAAACACAAGGTAGTCCCCATTCAATTGAAGGACCAACTCTCCTCTGTTGACATCAATTACAGCTCCTGCTGTGGCTAGGAAAGGTCTTCCTAGGATGATGCATTCATCATCTTCCTTCCTAGTGTCTAGGATTATAAAATCAGTAGGGATGTAAAGGCCTTCAACCTTCACTAGCACGTTCTCTACCATTCCATAAGCTTGTCTTATGGATTTGTCTGCCAATTGTAATGAGAACAAGGCAGGTTGTACCTCAATGATCCCAATACTCATTCTTTTTGAGCTTGAAAGGGACCTCGGGGATCACCTTCTTCTTTGCCACAACATCATAGAAGTGGTCTTGATGACTTTTGGAGATGAATCTCTACTTCTCCCATGACTCGGAAGTGGAAGCTTTTGCCTTCCCTTTTCCTTTTCTTGAGGATACTCCGGTCTTGGGTGCCATTGATGGTGATGAAAAACAAAAGCTTAAGCTTTTTACCACACCAAACTTAAAATTTGCTCGTCCTCGAGCAAAAAAGAAAAGAAGAGTAGAAGAAGAAGAAGAGAATTTTTGTAGAGAAGGAGAGGAGGGGGTTCGGCTATATGAGAGAAGAAGGGGTTTGTGTTGTGTGAAAATGAAGAAGAAAGGAGAGGTATTTATAGGGAGAGGGAGGGTGGGAATTCGGCCAATTTGGGTGGGAAAGGGTGGGAAATTGAATTTGAATGTAATGGAGGTAGGTGGGGTTAATGGGGAAGAGTGGGTGATGTGAATGGTGAATGGGGTAATTGGGAAGAGGAATTGAGGTGATTGGTGAAGGTTTTTGGGAAGTGTGACATTGAAAATGAGATTTGGATTAGGAGAGTGTGATTAGGATTAAA
>NC_029774.3:58382784-58383655 GCF_000817695.3 Arachis duranensis | reverse complement strand
GCAACTAGTTGAGGCTTAAGCTCAAAGTTATTGGCTCCAATGGCAGGAATGGAGATGCTTCTTCCATCAAACTTGGACGTTGGCTTTGTGAAGTCACCAAGCATTCTCCTTGCATTATTATTATTATTATTATTTTCGGCTGCCATGTCCTTCTCTTGTTCGAAAATTTCTGAAAGGTTGTTTCTGGATTGTTGTAATTTAGCTTCTCTTAATTTTCTCTTCAGAGTTCTTTCAGGTTCTGGATCAATTTCAACAAGAGTGCCTTTATCCTTGTTCCTGCTCATAAGAAAGAGAGAAGAAAACAAGAAAAGAAAAAGGAATCCTCTATGTCACAGTATAGAGATTCCTTTATGTTAGTAGAAGAAGAAAGGGGTAGAAGAGAGAGGAAGGATGGATTCGGATTTGGATGAAGAGAGGTGAGGAGAAGTGTTAGTAATTAAATAATTAAATAGAAGAAGAAAAGAGAAGAGAAATTCAAAAATAATTTTTGAAAAAGAAGTTAGTAATTTCGAAAATTAAAAATAAGTTTAAAATTAAAATGTAAAACAATTAAAAAGAATTTTTGAAAAAGAGAGGGAGAATTTTCGAAAATTAGAGAGGGATAGGAAGTTAGGTGGTTTTGAAAAAGATAAGAAACAAACAAAAAGTTAGTTAGATGATTGAAAAAGATTTGAAATCAAATTTTGAAAAAGATAAGAAGATAAGAAGTTTAGATAAGATATTTTGAAAATCAAATTTTGAAAAAGATAAAATAAGATAAAAGATAAAAAGATAAGATAAAAATTTTAATAAAAAGATATTTTGAAAAAGATTTAATTTTTAAAATTGACTTAACTAACAAGAAACTACAAGATAAGATTCTAGAATTTAA
>NC_029774.3:58342375-58380333 GCF_000817695.3 Arachis duranensis | reverse complement strand
AAAACTCATAGTAAAGTCCAGAAATGTGAATTTAACATAAAAACTAATGAAATCATCCCTAAAAGTAGCTTAAACTTACTAAAAACTATATAAAAACAATGCCAAAAAGCGTATAAATTATCCGCTCATCACTCTACCTCAAAAGAAACAAGATCCTCGCAAGTTTTTGATACCTTGTACCATAGGCACCATGACCTTTGCAAAAGCTCTGTGTGATCTGGGGTCAGGGATAAATCTTATGCCACTCTTTGTAATGGAGAAGCTGGGAATCATTGAGGTACAACCTGCCTTGTTCTCATTACAATTGGCAGATAAGTCTTTGAGACAAGCCTATGGAATGGTAGAGGACGTGCCAGTAAAGGTTGAAGGCTTTTACATCCCTGCTGATTTCATAATCCTAGATACTAGGAAGGAAGATGATGAATGCATCATCCTAGGAAGACCTTTCCTAGCCACAGCAGAAGCTGTGATAGATGTCAACAGAGGAGAGTAGAAGGAGCTGTGATAGATGTCAACAGAGGTGAATTAGTCCTTCAATTAAATGGGGACTACCTTGTATTTAAGGCACATGGCCATCCCTCTGTGACAAAAGAGAGTAAGCATGAAGGGCTTCTCTCAGTTCAGAGTCAAGAAGAGCCCCCACAGTCAAACTCTAAGTTTGGTGTTGGGAGGCCATAACCAAACTCTAAGTTTGGTGTTAAGATCCCATATCCAAACTCTAAGTTTGGTGTTGGGACTATACAACATTGACCTGATCACCTTTGTGGTTCCATGAGAGTCACGGTCAAGCTATTGACATTAAAGAAGCGCTTGTTGGGAGGCAACCCAATTTTATTTATCTAATTTTTATTTTATTTTATTCTATTGTTATTTTGTGTTTTATTAGGTACATGATCATGTGGAGTCACGAAAAAAAATATAAAAATTAAAAACAGAATCAAAAACAGCAGAAGAAAAATCACACCCTGGAGGAAGCACAGACTGGCGTTCAACGCCAGTAAGAAGCATCTGGCTGGCGTTCAACGCCAGAACAGAGCATGAATCTGGCGCTGAATGCCAGAAACAAGCAACATCCTGGCATTTGAATGCCAGGAATGTGCCTAGAGGAAAAACTGGCGCTGAACACCAGTAACAAGCATGAAACTGGCGTTCAACGCCAGAAACATGTTACATGTGGGCGTTGAACGCCCAGAATGTGCACCACTCGGCGTTTAAACGCCAGAATGGTGTGCAAAGGCATTTTACATGCCTATTTAGTGCAGGGATAGAATTCCTTGACACCTCAGGATCTGTGGACCCCACAGGATCACCTCAGGATCTGTGGACCCCACAGGATCCCCACCTAACATATTCCCACCTTACCTCCTAATCCTATTTTACTCTTCCCCATGTCACACTTCCCAAAAACCCTTCACCAATCACCTCAATCTCTCTTCCCAAACACCTATTCACCACTCACATCCATCCACTCTTCCCCATAAACCCCACCTACCTTCCAAATTCAAAAACATTTTCCCACCCAATCCCACACTAAATGGCCGAACCTACCCTCTCCCCTCTCCCTATATAAACCCCTCCATTCCACTCCATTTTCACACAACACTATCCCCTCTACTATACCTTGGCCGAATCCATCTCCCATCACTCTCCTCCATATTCTCTTCTTCTTCTTCTTCTCTTCTTTCTTCTCTTGCTCGAGGACGAGCAATATTTTAAGTTTGGTATGGTCAAAGCACAATCTTTTTTGTTTTCCACTACCATCAATGGCACCTAAGACCGGAGAATCCTCTAGAAAAGGAAAAGGGAAGACAAAAGCTTCCACCTCCGAGTCATGGGAGATGGAAAGATTCATCTCCAAAAGCCATCAAGACCACTTCTATGATGTTGTGGCAAAGAAGAAGGTGATCCCTGAGGTCCCTTTCAAGCTCAAGAAAAATGAGTATCCGGAGATCCGACATGAAATCCGAAGAAGAGGTTGGGAAGTCCTGACCAACCCAATGCAACAAGTCAGAATCTTAATGGTTCAAGAGTTCTATGCCAATGCATGGATCACTAGGAACCATGATCAAAGCATGAACCCGAATCCAAAGAATTATCTCACAATGGTTTGGGGGAAATACTTAGATTTTAGTCCGGAGAATGTGAGGTTGGCGTTCCACTTGCCCATGATGCAAGGAGATGTACGCCCCTACACTAGAAGGGTCAATTTTAATCAAAGGTTAGACCAAGTCCTTACGGACATATGTGTGGAAGGAGCTCAATGGAAAAGAGACTCCAAAGGCAAGCCAGTTCAACTAAGAAGACTGGACCTCAAGCCTGTGGCTAGAGGATGGTTGGAGTTCATTCAACGCTCCATCATTCCTACTAGCAACCGATCTGAAGTTACTATGGATCGGGCCATCATGATTCATAGCATCATGATTGGAGAGGAAGTAGAAGTTCATGAGGTCATCTCCAATGAAATCTACAAAATAGCCGAAAAGCCCTCCACCATGGCAAGGCTAGCTTTTCCTCACCCTATTTGCCATCTATGTTACTCAGCTGGAGTTATCATAGAAGGAGACATCTCCATTGAGGAGGATAAGCCCATCACCAAGAAGAGGATGGAGCAAGCAAGAGAGACCCTCCACGGTTCTCAAGAGATGCATGAGGAAGCTCATCATCAAGAAATCCCTGAGATGCCTCAAGGGATGCACTTTCCTCCCAATAACTATTGGGAACAACTCAACATTTCCTTAGAAGATTTGAGACACAACATGGAACAATTAAGGGTGGAACATCATGAGCACTCCATCATTCTCCATGAAATAAGAGAAGATCAAAGAGCAATGAGGGAGGAGCAACAAAGGCAAGGAAGGGACATATAAGAGCTTAAGGACATTGTTGGACCTTCAAGAAGAAGACGCCACTAAGGTGGACTCATTCCTTGTTCTTGTTTCTTTTTGCTTTTCGGTTTTTATGTTGTGTTTATCTATGTTTTGTGTCTCTACTTCATGATCATTAGTGTTTAGTAACCATGTCTTAAAGCTATGAATAAAATCCATTAATCCTTCACATCTCTTAAATGAAAAATGTTTTTAATTCAAAAGAACAAGAAGTACATGAATTTTGAAATTGTCCTTGAATTTAATTTAATTATATTGATGTGGTGACAATACTTTTTGTCTTCTGAATGAATGCTTGAACAGTGCATATTTTTGATCTTGTTGTTTATGAATGTTAAAATTGTTGGCTCTTGAAAGAATAATGAACAAAGAGAAATGATGTTGATGATCTGAAAAATCATAAAATTGATTCTTGAAGCAAGAAAAAGCAGTGAAAAAGCAAAGGCTTGCGAAAAAAAATGGCGAAAAAAATAGAAAAAAAAAAAGAAAAAGCAAGCAGAAAAATCCAATAACCCTTAAAACCAAAAGGCAAGGGTAAAAAGGATCCAAGGCTTTGAGCATCAATGGATAGGAGGGCCCAAGGAAATAAAATCCAGGCCTAAGCGGCTAAACCAAGCTGTCCCTAACCATGTGCTTATGTCATGAAGGTCCAAGTGAAAAGCTTGAGACTGAGTGGTTAAAGTCGTGATCCAAGGCAAAAGGGTGTGCTTAAGAGCTCTGGACACCACTAACTGGGGACTCTAGCAAAGCTGAGTCACAATCTGAAAAGGTTCACCCAGTAGCTGTGTCCAAAAATCAACATACTTAACTAGGAAAGTCAATAACACTATCCGAAATTCTAAGTTCCTAGAGAAGTCAATCATTCTTAACCTCAAAGGAAAAAAGTGAGATGCCAAAACTATTCAGAAGCAAAAAGCTACAAGTGCCGCTCATCTAATTATAATTAATATTCATTGATATTCTGGAATTTATAGTATATTCTCTTCTTTTTATCCTAATTGATTTTCATTTACTTGGGGACAAGCAACAATTTAAGTTTGGTGTTGTGATGAGCGGATAATTTATACGCTTTTTGGCATTGTTTTTAGGTAGTTTTTAGTAAGTTCAAGCTCCTTTTAGGGATGTTTTCATTAGTTTTTATGTTAAATTCACATTTCTGGACTTTACTATGAGTTTGTGTGTTTTTCTGTGATTTCAGATAATTTCTGGCTGAAATTGAGGGACTTGAGCAAAACTCTGAAAAAGGACTGCTGATGCTGTTGGAATCTGACCTTCCTGCACTCGAAATGGATTTTCTGGAGATACAGAACTCCAAATGGCGCGCACTTAATGGCGTTGGAAAGTAGACATCCAGATCTTTCCAGCAATATATAATAGTACATACTTTATTCAGAAATTGACGACGTAACTTGGCCTTGAACGCCAAGTACATGCTGCTGTCTGGAGTTAAACGCCAGAAACACGTCATGATCCGGAATTGAACGCCCAAAACACGTTATAACTTGGCGTTCAACTCCAAAAAAAGCCTCAGCTCGTGGATAGATCAAGATCAGCCCAAACATACACCAAGTGGGCCCCGGAAGTGGATTTATGCATCAATTACTTACTCATGTAAACCCTAGTAGCTAGTCTAGTATATATAGGACATTTAACTATTGTATTAATTGATCATGTTTTGGGGGCTGGCCATTTGGCCATGCCTGAACCTTGCACTTATGTATTTTCAACGGTGGAGTTTCTGCACACCATAGATTAAGGGTGTGGAGCTCTGCTGTACCTCAAGTTTCAATACAATTACTATTACTTTCTATTCAATTCTCTTTTATTCTTATTCCAAGATATACGTTGCACAACATTTTGATGAATGTGATGATCCGTGACACTCATCATCATTCTCACCTATGAACGCGGGTGATTGACAACCACTTCCGTTCTACTCTAGGCCGGGCGCATATCTCTTAGATTCCCCAACAGAATCTTCGTGGTATAAGCTAGATAGATGGCGGCATTCATGGGGATCCGGAAAGTCTAACCTTGTCTGTGGTATTCCGAGTAGGATCCCGGGAATCTGGAAAGTCTAACTTTGTCTGTGGTATTCCGAGTAGGATTCCGGTATTGAATGACTGTGACGAGCTTCAAACTCCTGAAGGCTAGGCGTGATGACAAACGCAAAAGAATCAATGGATTCTACTCCAACCTGATTGAGAACCGACAGATGATTAACTGTGCTGTGATAGAGCATTTGGACCATTTTCACTGAGAGGATGGGATGTAGCTATCAACAAGGGTGATGCCTCCAGACGATTAGCCATGCAGTAACAGCGCATAGGACCATTTTCCCGAGAGGATTAAAAGTAGCCATTGATGATGGTGATGCCCTACATACAGCTTGCCATGGAAAGGAGTAAGAAGGATTGGATGAAAGCAATAAGAAAGTAGAGATTCGAAAGGATTCTAGCATCTCCACACACCTATCTAAAATTCCCACTATTGATTTACATAAGTATTTCTATCCCTTTTTATTTTATTTATCTTTTAAATTATCTAATCCAATTACATTTGACTCTATGAATCCACTTAACTGAGATTTACAAGATGACCATAGCTTGCTTTATACCAACAATCTCTGTGGGATCGACCCTTACTCACGTAAGGTATCACTTGGATGACCTAGTACACTTGCTGGTTAAGTTGAACGGAGTTGTGAGCTTCTCTAACAGTGCCTGGAACTCTTTTATCACAATTTCGTCCAAAAAGAGAAGTTGGAGTGAGAAGGAGACTGTGCTGCTCAATGAAGAATGTAACGTTGTGCTTCAAAAAGGAATCCCACCGAAGCTTAAAGATCCAGGGAGCTTTGTAGTTTCATGCACCATAGGTAAAATGAATCTAGACAAAGCTCTTTATGATCTTGGAGCTAGTATCAACTTAATGCCCATATCCATGATGAGGAAACTTGCCATAGAAGAGTTCAAACCCACCAGGATGTCACTAGTCATGGCTGATAGATCAATCAAGACACCCAATGGAATTGTGGAAAATTTGTTAGTAAAGGTTGGGGAGTTTATCTTCCCTGCGGACTTTGTAATCTTGGACACCGAAGAAGAAGGAAACAATTCAATCATCTTAGGAAGGCCATTTTTAGCAACTGCAAGAGCTATTATCGATGTGGAAAAAGGATAAATGATCTTCAGAGTACACAATGAGCAAATGGTCATAAATGTCTTCAAGTCAATGCAACACCCTCCTGCGCAAGAGGATTATTTGAGGGTGGATATGATAGAGAGTCTGGTGGAGGAAATGTTAGACACTAATCATCATGAACAAGAAGAGGAAAGCAGTCAAGAGACAACAAAGGAACAAGTAGCCGAAATCTCCATTGTCAAAGAGGTGAAGCCAGACAAGAAAGAGGAAGTGCAAAAATAAGAACTGAAGCCGTTACCCCACCCATCTCAAATATGCATTCCTTGGCACATCAGAGAGTTTCCCAGTGATCATCAATTCATCCCTAACAGAAAAAGAAGGAGAACTTCTTGATGTACTCAAAGCTCACAAGGATGCTTTAGGATGGACCATTGACGACCTGAAAGGCATCAGCCCAGCAGTGTGTATGCATAAGATCCTCTTGGAGGACAATTCCAAACCAGTGGTTCGACCTCAGAGGAGGCTAAATCCCACAATGAAGGAAGTTATCCAGAAGGAAGTGATGAAGTTATGGAATGCAGGGATAATCTATCCTATCTCTGATAGCTCATGGATAAGCCCAGTTCAAGTGGTACCAAAGAATGGTGGGATGACAGTCATTGTTAATGAGAAGAATGAACTCATTCCCACAAGAACTATGACAGGATGGAGGATGTGTATTGACTATAGGAGGTTGAATGATGCCACACGCAAAGACCATTTTCCTCTTCCCTTCATTGACCAGATGCTTGAAAGATTGGCCGGCCATGCTTACTATTGCTTCCTAGATGGCTATTCTGGGTATAATCAGATAGTGGTAGATCCAAAGGACCAGGAAAAGACTTCATTCACATGTCCATTTGGAGTTTTCACTTATAGAAGGATGCCATTTGGGCTATGCAATGCCCCAGCCACCTTTCAAAGGTGTATGCTCTCTATTTTTTCTGATATGGTCGAAAAGTTTTTAGAGGTTTTCATGGACGACTTTTCTGTTTTTGGTGACAATTTCAATGCTTGCCTAAAACATCTAACTCTTGTCTTGAAACGGTGCCAAGAAACTAATTTGGTTTTGAATTGGGAGAAGTGCCATTTCATGGTGCTTGAAGGGATTGTTCTTGGTTACAAATTTTCACGAAAAGGGATAGAGGTTGATAAGGCAAAAGTAGAAATCATAGAGAAGCTCCCTCCACCAACTAATGTGAAATCTATTAGAAGTTTCTTGGGGCATGCAGGATTTTATAAAAGGTTTATCAAGAATTTTTATAAAATAGCCAAACCTTTGAGTAATTTGCTAATGATTGATAACCCTTTTGTTTTTTATGAAAGTTGCCAGCATGCCTTTGAAACTTTAAAAAATAGGCTCACAACAGCACCAATCATCACATCCCCGGATTGGGAAATACCTTTTGAACTCATGTGTGACGCAAGTGACATTGCAATTGGTGCTGTGCTTGGACAAAAGAAGGGAAACTTGCATCATGTCATATATTATGCAAGTAAGGTGTTGAATGAGGCTCAAAAAAATTACACCACAACAGAAAAGGAGCTATTGGCTGTAGTTTATGCATTTGATAAGTTTATATCATACTTGATAGGATCCAAAATTGTGGTTTATACTGACCATACCGCCCTTAAGTATTTGATGTCAAAACGGGATGCTAAACCAAGACTTATCAGGTGGATATTACTCCTACAAGAGTTTGATATTGAAATAAAGGACAGAAAGGGCACTGAAAACCAAGTTGCTGATCATTTATCAAGGCTACCACAAGAAACAATTCAAGAAGCCTCCCGGCCTGTGAATGAAAGCTTTCTAGATGAACATCTTTTGCAGATCCAACAAGCACCTTGGTTTGCTGACATAGCAAACTACAAACTAGGGAGGAAGATACCTCAAGAATTCTCTAAGCAACAAGTGAAAAAGCTAGTCAATGAAGCAAGGAAGTTCTTGTGGGATGAACCTTTCCTATTCAAGAGATGCTCTGATGGAGTAATTAGGAGGTGTGTCCCTGAGAGTGAAATAAGGGATATAGTGTGGCATTGCCATGGCTCAGCATATGGTGGACACTTTGGCCCAGAAAAAACAGATGCAAAGATACTGTAGAGTGGCTTCTATTGGCCAACTATCTTCAAAGATGCCAAAGAATTTGTTCACAAATGTAGTGAATGCTAGAAAGCAGGAGGATTGACAAGAAGGAATAAGATGCCTCAGAATTTCATTCTGGAAGTAGAATTATTTGATCTATGGGGCATTGATTTCATGGGACCCTTTCCCCCTTCCTATTCTTTCAGATATATCTTGGTAGCAGTGGAGTATGTCTCAAAGTGGGTGGAAACCATAGCCAGAACCACCTGTGATGCACAAATTGTCCTTCAATTCCTTAAGAAGCATATTTTCACTAGATATAGAGTTCCCAAGGGTCTTGTTAGTGATGGTGGTGGTCATTTTTGTAACAAACAGATGGAGAAACTTCTCCATAAATATGGAGTCATTCATAAAGTAGCCATACCATATCACCCCCAAACTAATGGCCAGGCTGAATTAGCAAATAGGGAATTGAAGAAGATCTTGGAGAAGACAGTAGGAAGTACAAGAAAAGATTGGGCTAGGAAGCTGGAAGATGCACTCTGGGCATACAGGACAGCTTTCAAAACTCCCATTGGAAAGTCCCCCTTTCAGCTATTGTATGACAAATCTTGTCACCTCCCCGTAGAGCTTGAACACAAAGCCTTCTGGGCAACTAAACTCCTCAATCTTGATTTTCAAGCAGCAGGGGAGAAAAGGTTGTTACAACTAAATGAGTTGGATGAATTTAGGCTAGAAGCCTATGAAAACGCTAAGATATACAAAGAAAAAGCCAAGAAGTGGCATGACAGGAAGATCTTGAAGAAAGAATTCATACCAGGACAGCAAGTACTCCTGTACAACTCACGGCTCAAGATTTTCCCTGGCAAGCTTAAATCTAAGTGGACTGGTCCATATCTGGTAACAAAGGTTTTTCCTTATGGAAGGCTTGAATTGCTGGATGAAGCAACAAAGAGTCATTTCACAGCAAATGGACACAGAGCAAAGCCTTACTTAGGAGGACAATGGGACAAGGAAAAAGAAGTTCAGAGCCTACAGCCCTCTTGAAGCAAAGATGAAGGATGTCAAGCTAATGACAATAAAGAAGCGCTTGTTGGGAGGCAACCCAACCTAAGGTAGTTTTCTTTTCATAGCCTTTTTCAATAAAAATGTTGAATAATTGGTATGCATTGCGAGGAGCTAAGTTTGGTGTTGCACACCAAAATAATTCAAGGGAGAATGAAAGACTCTAAGTTTGGTGTTCCACCAAAATCTCATTTAAAATAACATTTTCACTTCCTGCACAATGCTAGCTCCAAGCAATCAGACAAATTATTCAACTATTTAACTGCTTCCTAGCTTTAATTCCATAACCTCTAGCAAAGACACAAGGATTTCACATATGGTTAACTTGCTGCATCAGAGGCAGTGGAAAGCAATTAAGTTTGGTGTTCCCACACCAAAATAAATCCAAAAGACACACTCAATTCATGCATACTAACCATTCACGTTGAGATGCAAGCAACTTTTGAGAAGTATGTAGAAAACTAGCCAACATTTGAAGATATTTTTCATTATGACTCAAAGGGGAGGCAACAGAAGGAAGAATGAAAAGCTGCAACACAAAAGGTTGTATTCACACTTAATCCTTGTTATTGGGAAATGTTTTAATTTAGGAATTCATGTATGTCTTGCTAAAGTTTTTATCTAGTTGCAAGTGAAGTTGTTTGATTAAGTATGTTGATCTGCATAATGTTTGTCATTCATTACTTAGCTTTAAATTTTGTTTTGTTTCCCATATGCTTGAATAAAAGAGAAATGTTTGAATTAGAAAGTAAATATCCAATGTTGCATAAGTTAGAATGGAAGTTAGTGGTGGTATGTGTTTGATTAAATGCATAGCTCATAAAATAAATGCTGCATAATGTCATTTTCATTAAAGGGTGAACTAGCTTGCTGTCATAAAGGCATATATCAGTCATGATCCCTTGAGAACAAAATAAAACAGAAAGAAAAGGAAGAAGAAAAAGCCAAAAGTGGCAAAGAAAAAAAAACAAAGAATAAGGCTAGACACCAATAGCTTGGACCCTAGGACACATGCCTGTGGTGCTCTTGTGCTAGGATATGCTTGGGCAAGTAGGTTCTGAGGAGTATTTCAAAACTAGGCCACTTAGATCAACTGATTTGGGATTGCCAACTGAAAGCCCATAATAAAGAGCAACCTAGTTACAAAGCATTTAGTTATCCAAAGAGATGCTGGGCATCAATGATCCTAGGAGGAAAAAGATGAGCCATGTGTCTGTGGTGAAGAAATGTTGGGCAAAAATAAAGCCAAAGGCTATTGCAACATTTGCCACCAAGCCTTCAATGAATAATAAGCTTTTAAGCAAAACAAAGAAAGAAAAGTTAGCAAGGGAACAAGCATAAATGAAGCCTTGTAGCAGTGAGTTTAGTAAGCCTTTAAGGGAATACCTTTTATGTAACAGCAAACAATAAGTGAGCTTTCATTGTCTGCATAAAAACTCTATAAACCAAGTTCAACTATATGCTTAATAAGGATATGCATGCTTCTCTTTTTCATATCATTCCCTCTTATGTTTGATGCTTGCTTGGGGACAAGCAAGATTTAAGTTTGGTGTTGTGATGACAAGTCATCATATGCCTATTTTTCAAGCTAATTTCACTTGTTTCACTAGTTTTTATGCACTTTTTTGCATTATAAGTAATTTAGAGTGGAATTGCATGGTTTATTTGAATCAATCAACCACCCTTTAATTGATGCTAAATCATGAGGTTCAAGCTAAAATTAATTGATATTTGAATTATTTATGAACCTTGTGAATTTGGTGATACTTTGATTGGTTTTTTTGATTAATTGAATGGTGAAGAAAAGAAGAAGATAAGAAAGTGTGGCTTAAGAAGTGTGGCCCAAGGAAGAAAATAGTGTGGCAAAAGAAGAAGAGAGTGTGGCGCAACAATGAAGGGAAGCCATATTGCTCTCCCCAAGAGCACAATGCTCTCCAAGGGAGCACAACAATGAACCAAGCATGCAAAGCTTCACTGCTCTGCCCCCCTTTAGAGCGGAGCACAAATTTAAGCCAAGAAACAAGGAAGAGCAAAAACATTGCTCTGCTCTCCTTGAGAGCATTTTCGGGCTCCTCTTGGAAGAAAATTGAAAGAAAATATCTCCAAGTGCCACCCATGGGTTTCGAACCCAATCACAAGAGGGAAGGGGGCAGCGCTCAAATGCAAGGAAAACAAGCCAAAATTGGCTTGTTTTCAACCTCCAAGGTTCGAACACAAGACCTCCAAGGAAGTAAAGGCCTAGGCGCTACTTTGGTGCCAAGGAACCCAAGGAAAAAATGCAGCAACTTCCTCAACCAAGTTTCGAACCAAGGGTCTCTAGGAAGCCAAGCCTTATGCGTGAATTAGGTGCCAAGAAGAAAAAAGCCAAGCAATGCACTCCATGGGATTCGAACTTGGCACTCCCCTTGGAAGCTCCAATGCACTGCTCACAAGGAGAGCAGAGCATTCCCCTTGGTGCGCGCATCATGACACGGTCCAGGAAGCTTGGCGCGCACAACATTGACATGGGCAGGATGCACATGCAAGGCTCCACTTCTCCGCTCTCCACAAGAGCAGAGCAATCTCATGTTGCCTCACAAACCTTGGCATGCAACAAGGATCCCCACACAAAGCTTCAATGCTCCGCTCCCCACAAGAGCAGGGCATCCTCCTGGGAGCAACACTTGGGCTAAATTCACTTAAAAATCCAATTTAATTCAATTCTTCACCCATCTTTCAAGCCCACTCAAAATTCTTAGATATAAAATAGAAAGTGTATAAATAGGTGTTATTAGGATTAGAGAGGAGAACTGGATTTTGAATTTTCATCTTTTGTCAACTTGAGAGCTCACTTTTCATTTTCTGCTTTTGGAACTTCTGGTTTTCAATTTTCATATTCTGTTTTCTGCCATTGACTTGAGAATTGGAGGAGAGAATTCACTTCTTCTTCCTCTGATCTTTTTGTTTCCTTTACTGGGTTTTGATTGAGTCTTAAGTGTAAAGAATTGAGGAACTTCTGTCTCAATCTCCATTTAAGATCTCTTTGATTTTCCTACTACATAATTAAGTTGAATTCAATTTCCTTTACTGCTTCACTCTTCAATTTCTCTTTAATTGCTTTGTGAACTTGGATCTAGGAAGGCAATTGAGATCTAGACTTTGCTATCTAGTCTTTGGAGTCCTGAAATCTGATTTTCTTTTTGGTTCTTCTGCTGAACAACTACTGCAATCAAATTTTATTTCCTATTTGAGATCTAGTTAATTTCAATTCACCTTTTGCTTTGTTGATTGTTGCAATTTACTTTCTCTTGCTTAAATTCTGAATTCCCAGTCCTTCAATCCCTTTTTCATTCAAGCAATCTATATTTCTTGCACTCTAAGTTGCCTCAATTTATATTTCTTGCAATTTAAGTTTTAGTCATTTAATTTCTTGTTCTTTAAGATTCAACACTTTTACTTTCAGTTCTCTTTAATTTCTGCAATTTATCCCTTTCCCCTTTATAATTCATGCAATTTACCTTCTGTCTGCTACAAATCACTCAAATCAATCCTTGTTTGCTTGACTAAATTAGCCACTAAACTAAAATTGCTCAATCCTGCAATCCCTGTGGGATCGACCTCACTCATGTGAGTTATTATTACTTGATGCGACCCGGTACACTTGCCGATGAGTTTTGTGTTGGATCGTTCTCCACACATCGATGGTGAAGATCTTTATATTTTGCTTAGAATCTCTCCATCTTTATTTTGAAAATTCTATGTTATTTCTTGAACTCTTTTGAACTTGCCTATAGAGGCTTTCATGTTTTATTTGGGAGAGGTTAGGAGGTACTGTTGTCATCTACTTTTATATTGTATCCTAGCCAACCTAAACTTTGCGGGTCGTGACTAGTGGCTACTTACTTATGTCATATATCCATATACTGTCCTTCTCTTATTCTCCTTTATGACTTTATCCTTATATCGTTTTCGATCCACGTTTTATTTATTGTCGATACGTGAGCGATATGACTTCGCAATTTTATTTTACTCAATTTCAGGCTTCTCGTTTAATACTTTCTTTCAATTCTAATTATAATTATGTATTATAATCCATCTGGGAGTCATACCCCGTAATATCATTAACTTATGACTTGAGCATAAGGATTTGAACTTTAGGGTGCCACATTATGGTATCAAAGCAGTTCGTCCTCGTGAGCCTAAGGGATGGAACTGCTTATGCTTCAATGCACACTCTGAGTCTATGCCTGTGCTAGTTAGGGTATCTGACTGGTACGTCTAACATGAAGTTTATGAGTGTTCCTTTGGTAAATTGAAGCACTGAACTTGAGATATTGAGACTGATCAACTTGATATCGATTATTTGGTGTGTATAGGAACTAGAGGGTGCCTCATAGACAAGGTCGAGGCCGTGAGAGAGATCGTACTAGGACTCAGGAACTGGAAACCAACCCGAATAACCTGATAAACTTCATTACGGCGTTGGAGAACATGGCTGTTGTTATACAGGTCACTGCAGAGGCTCTTAGGCAATATATAAAGAATAATGGCAATGGCGGAAGTGAAACTCAGGGCCCGATGACATTGGCAACCTTCTTAAAGGTTAATCCACCTAAGTTCAAGGGAACCACCAATCCGACTGAAGCTGATACCTGGTTTAAGATTATGGAGCAAGTACTACAAGCGCAGTTGGTGCCAGAGGAGTAGTGTGTTAAATTTGCTACATATCTGCTCATTGGGGAAGCATCGCATTGGTGGCTAGGACCCCAAGGTCTCCTGCAGTAGGGGGATGACCCTATCACCTAGGATGCCTTCTAGGTGGAATTCTATAAGAAGTACTTTTCAAATTCTGCCAGGACGGCCAAGGAACTTGAGTTACCAATCCGACTGAAGCTGATGCCTGGTTTAAGGATATGGAGCGAGCAATGCAAGCGCAGTTGGTGTTTGAGGAGCATTGTGTTAAATTTGCTACCTATCTGCTCATTGAGGAAGCATTGCATTGGTGGCAGGGACCCCAAGGTCTCCTGCAGCAGGGGGATGACCTTATCACCTGGGATGCCTTCTAGGTGGAATTCTATAAGAAGTACTTTTTGAATTCTGCCAGGACGGCCAAGGAACTTGAGTTACTACAGCTGAAGTAGGGTGTTATGTCCGTATCGGAGTATACAGACAAATTTGAGAAGCTATTCAGGTTTTTTTTGCATGTGTCAGGGAGCTCTGGGAGACTTCTAGGAATGAAATTGCATTAAGTATAAAGGAGGACTCCAGAGCAATATCTTAAGTTCAGTGGGACCAACAGAGATCAGAAATTTCTCAAAGTTGGTGAATAAAAGTAGGGTTGTTGAAGAGTGTAAGAAAAAGGGGGCTGCAAAGAGAAGAAGTCATAGGGGACCTTTTCAACAGAACCGAGGAAGAGACTTTGCTCCAAGGGGTCAAGATTTTAAGATATCAAGGGTGGATGCATGGAAAGCAACCTCAGAATGAAATGACTTGTAAGCGGTGTGGAAGCTATCACCCGGGAACTCCGTGTCGTGCTGGATTGGGACTTTGCTGTAGTTGTGGAGGAGCTGGACACATGTCCTGGAACTGTCCTGAGAAGGCCAACTGGAATACTGCCAACGGCCAACAACAAGGTCGTGTGTTCACTGTGACGACGGAGGATACCGCTAGATCCGACGGTTTGAGAAGAGGTAAGTGAAAGATCGGTAACAACGTGTTAAAAGTACGATTAAGTTGGTATTTGATTTTGACTATCATAGATAGAAATCTAGTGAATGTCGGTCATGCTAAGTTGTGGTTTAGCACTTGAGGAAATAAGTGATAGGATTAGTACTAGACGAGAAATCAGAGTGGCGCAGCGGAAGTTTATGAAAGTATTAAAATGGGATATATTCAAATGGGAGCTGGACATGATGATTAAAAATACCCTAGGTTTGAACACCTGGAAGGTTTAATGAGGTAATTCTAATACTGATTCGCAAATAGTTAAGTTTAATTGTGGCTTTGGGGTTAGATTGATTCTAAAATAGCTGTATAAATGACTAGAGGTGTAATTGAATTCGTGCTTAAATTTTAATGGATAAATTATTGGACTTTGGATGATGGGGTTGGAAGACTATAGATTGAAATATTGAGGCTATATTGAGGTTAATTTAAGGGAAACATTGAGGCTGTATTGAGACTGTAGATTTTAGGGAAGGTATTATGAAGGGTGAGATGAACATAACATCTGATTAGTTATTGAGAAAGCTTATATGAAGACTTGATATGGAATTTTCGAGGGCGAAAATTTCTGTTAGAGGGGTAGAATGTAAAACCCGGTCAAACCATAATTAATTAAATAATAAATTAGATATGAGCGAATATGGTTAGAAAATTTAGCAATCAGAATTTGATAATCTAAATATGATATTTGGATTCAGTGATTTTTTATGAGTCGGAAAACATAGTTTTCTGCGTAAAAATGCGCACTGGAATTTTGACCGGCAGTACCGGCTGAGATCTATCTGGTACTACAGATGAGAAAATTGATTATAAGTAAATAAGGCTAAGAAATTAGGATTTATAATTAAGACAGGTAGAAATATTTAAAACCTGATTTAAAGTTCTAATCTTAAAGGTTTTGACTCAAAATTGGGCTAATTGGCTAAACCAAGTGAATTGGGCCCAAGTGGACCCAAGCCAAGCATATATAAACCTTAACTTAAAGCCATTCAGCCACCATAACCCTCATTTAGTGTGTTTATTGCTGAAATGAAAAGAGATAGATGAGAAGAGAGAAGCCGTAACTCTCTTTGATCTTCAAATCACCATAACTTGAGATACGGAGTTCCGATTGACAAGCCATTTGCGGCCACACATTTCTCTTCTCCTCCTCTTCGAGTCTATCTAAGTTTTATGGTGAGTATTTAACTCTCCTCTGCCCAGTTTCATTTTTTCTCTTGTACTTTAAATTTGGATTGGGTTTTGAGAAAATCTTGTGATTTTGGTTGTTTTGGAGTGCGTTAATATGAGCCATTGGTGATATTCATCACAAAATTTCATGGGTTAAGGTAAGAAACCCTCTAACCCTTGTGATTTATCGATTTCACATACCCTAGGATGATTATAAGTGTGAAATTGGTTATGTTAGAGTATTAGTTGATTTTAGTGACAATTGGGGGGTTGGTGTTGCTTGTGGAGCTTTGGTGAGGCTTGGAGCTAAGGGTTGGTGGAGAGTTCCAAGAAGAAACTTAATTATTTTGGCTACAAAAGGTACGATTTAAGTTTCATTTAAGTACCGTGTGGTGTGATGAGAATTCCTAGGCTAGATGCCGCTAGGATTAAGTTTGGATTGTGTAAATGGTTGGTACTAATATGCATAGTTGATATGTAATGTAAATTAATGATTGGGTTGAGAATTGTGTGAATTTGTATGTTTGGTGTGTTGAGGATTTGATGAATTGGATGATGAATATTGGTTTGTGGAATATGCATTTAAATTATGAATTTGGGCCGGAAGCCGGAAAGAGGTAAGGAAGGTAAGTTGATGTGTGTATTGTGCGATGATAAAAGAGATTGGATGAATTTTAAATATTGAATGTGTGAATAATTGGTTTGATTATTTAATAATAAGGTTTGAGAAATTGAGGTGTGGGATTTGATAGTTTTAGGTGAAATTTTGTAGATGAGGTATGTTTGGTTTTGGTTGAGTGTAATTATGTGAATGTGGTTGGGTTGTGGTCATTTGGATGAGTAGAAATAAATTTGGCTTGCGAACATTGGAAAAATTGCTGATTTCTATTTTTGGGTAAAAACTGATTTTTGACCAACTTCGGCGGTCTGTAAATCCGTCCTCAGAGTTAGGAATTCTTAAAAATTGGTTTTTTAGGAAAGTTTATTCAACAATCTTTCCAACGGTTAAGAAATGGTTGAAAAAGAAATTTTGTAGAAAAAGGTATATGTGGCGGAAGTTTGAGGCACAAAAATGGAATTCTACAGTTTGAGGCATAAAAATTTTTAAGAAAACGTACTTCGACGCGCATGCGTCAACCACGATTTTTACTCCCTCACGCGTGCGCCTGGCCGACGCATACGCATCGCTGTAATGATGCAAGTGCCCATTAGAAAATCCCGAGAGTTGCACTGGTACTGGGCTGGTTTTGTGCGAGGAGCACAAAACGTACCCACGTGTACGTGTGCGCATGGGCGACGCTCACGTCACTCTACTTTTCCACCTTCCACGCGTGCGCATGGGCCACGCGCACGCTTGACCCCGTTTTCAACAAAGTTGATTTTTGAGTTTTTAAAGTCAAAGTTCAGACTTCTTAGCCTCCATTTTCATCCTTTAAGTCCTAAATTTTTATAGTATGCCTAGTAATGAAAAGAAGTTAGGACATGTGGTGACTTGCGGATGAAGTAAAGTGAGAATCAATGATGAAGGATGAGTAATAATGATTGTATGAGTTACTGAGAACGATGGTGAAAGTGTTGTGTATAGTATGGGTCAGATGGTTGTGATAAGAATTGAATTATGGTTGAGTATGTGTATGTATATGATTAATGATTAAATGTGGTAAATGGGTAATGATGGAAAATGTTGAATGTGACGTGTGACCCAGGGTAGTAGGCAGTGGCGTTGTCCACTTGTTCTGGGTATGAGATAGGGAAGGAGGATTTCGATAAATGAGTTTAATTATGTAGTTTTCAATGAATGTATGTTTGAGATGCCTGGGTAGTAGCAAGGGTTGTGGTCGTCTCACTTGCTCCAGGTCAGAGATTGTGATGCCTGGGTAGTTGCGGCAGTAGTGGTAATTCCACTCGCACCAGGTTCAGCTTTTAGACACCTGCCTGGGTAGATGCAGTTGCTTTGATCCACTTGCTCCAGGATGTAGTGAGATATACTTGCCTGGGTAGATGCAGTGGCATTGATTCATTTGCTCCGGGTTCGGTTTACAACTCATGGGGTAGATGCAGTGGTTAGTCCCCACTTTCTCCCAGTCGAGATTGGTTTGAGATTTGTGAAACTATCTGAGTTTCGCATTTCCTTGGGTATATGTAGTGGGTCTGCTCCACTTGCTCCAGGTTGAGATCCGAAAATCTGTTGACCCTATGTCGTAAGTGTGGCCGGACATTGTGAAAGTTCTGGATGAGCTTGCCCCCATGGATAAACACTAATGTGGGTGTTGTGTGATTATGATTATGATTGTGAATAACTCGAGTTGGAGATGCACGACAGAGGGACAGTCCAATGGCAAGCTACCAGGACTTGTCAGGTTGAAAGTATAGCTTCTAGACCGACAAAGAATCCCTTTCGTGCAAAAGTTTGGTTGTCACAAGTAACAAACTCCTAATAAAATTGATAACCGAAGTATTTAAACCTCGGGTCATCTCTCAAGTAATTGCAGGGAGGTGTTCTTATTAATGGTTATGAGTTGTGTAAATTGGGGTTTTGGGGATGAGAAATGAGAAGAGTAAATTGTAGAGAAATTAGAATGATAACAATAAAAACTCTTGGCAAGGTATGAGAATTGGAAGTCCTATCCTAGTTATCCTTATGAATTGTGATGAGAATTGTCCGTTGCTCCCACTTTGTCAATCTCTCACCATGAAGGTAAGTCAAGTGGATAATTCAATACGAATCCTCAAGTCCAAGTCAATTCCCAAAGAAAGACTAGAGTTAGTGGAATTCAAATCAACTAGCAAACATAACAATTATCCATCAACAAAGGAGTTTGATAACCTAAGCATCACCAATTACTCAACCAAAACCAAGAATATAGAAATCTACTCTAACATCCTTCCAAGCATTTTGTCAAACACTTGGGAGGTGATGTGTGGAAAACGATCCAAAACAAAACTCACCAACAAGTGTACCGGGTCGCATCAAGTAATAATAACTCACATGAGTGAGGTCGATCCCACATAGATTGAAGGATTGAGCAATTTTAGTTTAGTGGTTGATTTAGTCAAGCAAACAAGAGTTGATTTGAGTGATTTGTGATTGACAGAAGCTAAATTGCATGAATTGTAAAGGGAGAGGGAAAAATTGCAGAAAATTAAGGAGCTAAAGAAATTAAAGTGCTGAATCTTAAAGACAAAGTAAAGTAAATGACAGTAACTTAAAGTGCAAGAAATGTAAATTGCAGAAACTTAGAGTGCAAGAAATGTAAATTGCTTGAATGTAAAAGGGAATTCGGAGCTGGGATTGCATAATCTAAACACAGAAGAGTAAATTGCAACAAGTAAAAGAGTAGAAGATGATTTGAATTGAAAGAGATCTCAATCAGACAAGTAAATTTGCTTGAAGAAGCATTCAGCAGATAAACTAAATGGAAATACAAGATCTCAGGGGTCAAGAGACTAGAAAACCAAGTCTAGATCTCACTACCTTCCTTGATCCAATTCAGAAGATAATTTAAAGCAAAAGGAAAGATGAAAATCAGTAAGGAAACTTGAATTATGTAGAAAAAGAAACAAAGAGATCTTAAGGTGAGATTGAGACAGAATTTCCTCAATACTTCACACCCAAGACTCAAGCAAGCCTTGCAAAGAAGGAAACGAGAATGTCCAAAGGAGGACAACTCAATTCTCCTTCCAATTCAAGCAGAAGTTTCCAAAAGAGCAAGCAAAATTCAAAACAGAAAGTAAAATGATCCAATTCTCCAATTACAATTTCAAAAAAATAAAATGTTCGAAGGAGCCCTCTCTACATCTAACTAACACCTATTTATACACTTCTTAATTTGGATCTAAGAATTTGGGTGGGCTCTAAAATTTGGTGAAGAAATGAATTAATTTGGATTTTTTGATGAATTTTGGCCCATGGTGCACCTCCCAGGGGAAAGCTTGGCTCTTGGCAAGAGCTTTGGCCAAGAGCTTTGGTTCCCTTCCTTGCTAAAGTGTGCGCACAATCCTCCCTTGTGACAAGAGAGCAAAGCTCTTTGCAAGAGCTTAAAGCTCTTTTACTTGTCCTTGAGGTCCTTGGTTCAAATCTTGGGTGGAGCACTTGTGGAGCTAGCTTTCTTGGCACAAGAGTAGCGCCCAAAATCTTGCTTCCTTGAGGTACCCGGTTCGAATCTTGGTGAAGGAAGTTGCTGGCCATTTTTCTTGGCAAGTGAGTGGCGCACAAGGCCTTGCTTCCTTAATGCTCCCTGTTCGAACCTTGCTGAATGAAATAAGCCAATTCGGCTTGTTTTTCCTTGTTGAATAGCTGGCCCCCTCCCATTGGTCATGGGTTCAAGTCTTGGTGAGTGCATATTTGAGCTTTTTCTCCTTGATTTTTCCCTTGGAATGCCCGAAAAAGCTCTTGGGCAAAGCTCTTGGCAAGAGCTTTGCATGTGAGCTTGCCTTGCTTCCTTCTTCCATATGCTTGTGACAAAGCTCTTGGCAAGAGCTTTAAGCTCTTGGTAAGAGCTTGGCTCTTGATTATTTGAAGGAAAGCTCTCCACAAGAGCTTTAAGCTCTTGGCAAGAGCTTTATACCCTTCTTCCTTGAATACATCCACGCTTTTCTTTCTTTGAGCCACGCTTCTCTTCCTTGTGCCACGCTTTCTTTCTTTGCTTAGATCATGCTCCTTAGGCTACGCTTTTCCTATTTTTTTCTTTTCTTCACCTACAAGTAATCAAAAAAACCAATCAAAGTATCACAAAATTCACAAAGCTTAAAATACATTTAAAAACCAATTAATTCAAGCTTAAACTTCATGATTTTGTGTCAATTAAAGGGTGGTTGATTGATTCAAAGAAACCATGCACTTCCACTCCAAATTGCTTACTTGTAATGCAAGAAAGTGCATAAATACCAGTGAAACAAGTGAAATTAGCTTGAAAAAGAAGCATATGATGACTTGTCATCACAACACCAAACTTAAATCTTGTTTGTCCCAAAGCAAGCATAAAAAACAAGAGGGAATGTAATGAAACAGAGAAGTATGTATATCCTTATTAAGCACCTAGTTGAACTTGGTTCATGGGGTTTTTATGCAGACAGTGATAACTCACTTATTGCTTGCTGTTACATAAGAGGCATTCCCTCAAAGGCTTACTAAACTTGCTGCTATTAGGCTTTATTTTTATTTGTTTCCTTGCTAACTTTTCATCCTTTGTTTTGCTTAAAAAGCTTATTATTCATTGAAGGCTTGGTGGCAAATGTTGCAGCAGCCTTTGGCTTTATTTTTTTTTCTTTTACTCAACATTTCTTAACCAAAGGCACATGGCTCACCCTTTTCCTCCTAGGATCATTGATGCCTAGCATCTTTTTGGATAACTAAGTGCTTTGTAACTAAGTTGCTCTTTATTGTGGACTTTCAGTTGGCAATCCCAAATCAGTTGATCTAAGTGGCCAAGTTTTGAAATACTCCTTAGAACTTACTTGTCCAAGCATATCTTAGCACAAAAACACCACAGGTATGTGTCCTAGGGTCCAAGCTATTGGTGCCTAGCCTTGTTCTTTGTTTTTTTCTTGCCACTTTTGGCTTTTTCTTCTTCCCTTTTTTGTTTGTTTTATTTTGTTATCAAGGAATTCTTACTTATATGAGCCTTTATGACAGCAAGCTAGTTCACACTTCAATGAAAATGATATTATGTAGCATTTATTTCATGAGTTATGCATTTAATCAAATACATACCACCACTAACTTTCATCCTAACTTATGCAACATTGGATATTTACTTTCTAATTCAAATATTTCTCTTTTATTCAAGCATATGGGAAACAAAACAAAATTCAAGGCTAAGTGATGGATAACAAGCATTATGCAGATAAGCTTTCTTGAAAAACAATTCCACTTGCAACCAAATAAACGCTTTAGCAAGACATACAAGAGTTCCCAAATTAAAATGCTTCTTCAAAATCAATGATTAAGTGTAGATACAACCTTTTGGGTTGCAGCTTTTCATTCCTTCTCCTATTGTATCTCCTTTGAGTCATAATGCAGATTATCTTCCAATATTAGCTAATTTCCTGCATAATCTTCAAAAGTTGCTTGCTTTTCAAGCCCTTAAGTGAATGGTTAGTATGCATGAATTGAGTGTGTCTTTTGGATTTATTTTGGTGTGGGAACACCAAACTTAATTCCTTGCTACTGCCTCTGATGCAACAAGTTAACCATATGTGAAACCTTGTGTCCTTGCTAAAGGTTATAGAGTTAAAATTAGAAAGCAGTTAAATGGTTGAATAATTTATCTGATTGCTTGGAGCTAGCATTGTGCAAGAGGTGAGAATATGCTTTTAAATGAGATTTTGGTGGAACACCAAACTTAGAATCCTTCATTCTCCCTTAAATTATTTTGGTGTGAAATACCAAACTCAGTCCCTTGCAATACATACTAATTATTCAACATTTTTATTGAAAAAGCTATGAAAAGAAAACTACCTCAGGTTGGGTTGCCTCCCAACAAGTGCTTCTTTATTATCATTAGCTTGACATCCTTAATTTTTGCTTCATGAAGGCTGTAGGTTCTGAACCTCTTTTTCCTTATCCCATTGTCCTCCTAGGTACAGCTTTGCTCTGTGACCATTTGCTATCAACTGACTCTTTGTTGTCTCATCTAGCAATTCAATACTTCCATAAGGAAAAACCTTGGTTACCAAATATGGACCTGTCCACTTAGATTTAAGCTTGCCAGGGAAAATCTTGAGTCGTGAGTTGTACAAGAGTACTTGCTGTCCTGGTTTGAATTCTTTCTTCAAGATCTTCCTGTCATGCCACCTCTTGGCTTTTTCCTTATATAGCTTACATTTTCATAGGCTTCTATCCTAAATTCATCTAACTCATTTAGTTGCAATAACCTTTTCTCCCCTGCTGCTTCAGAGTCAAGATTTCAGAGTTTAGTAGCCCAAAAAGCCTTGTGTTCAAGCTCTACAGGGAGGTGACAAGATTTGCCATACAATAGCTAAAAGGGGGACTTTCCAATGGGAGTTTTGAAAGCTGTCCTGTTTGCCCAGAGTGCATCTTCCAACTTCCTAGCCCAATCTTTTCTTGTGCTTTCTACTGTTTTCTCTAGGATCTTCTTCAACTCTCTGTTTACTAATTCATCCTGGCCATTAGTATGAGGGTGATATGGTGTGGCTACTTTATGAATGACTCCATATTTATGGAGAAGTTTCTCCATCTGTTTGTTCCAAAAATGACCACCACCATCACTAACAAGACCCTTGGGCACTTCATATCTAGTGAAAATGTGCTTCTTAAGGAATTAAAGGACAATTTGTGCATCACAGGTGGTTGTGGCTATGGCTTCCACCCACTTTGAGACATACTCCACTACTACCAATATATATCTGAAAGAATAGGAAGGGGGAAAGGGTCCCATGAAATCAATACCCCATAGATCAAATAATTCTACTTCCAAAATGAAATTCTGGGGCATCTCATTCCTTCTTGTCAATCCTCCTGCTCTCTGGCATTCGTTACATTGGTGGACAAACTCTCTGGCATCTTTGAAGATAGTTGGCCAATAGAAACCACTCTGTAGTATCTTTACAGCTATTCTTTCTGGGCCAAAGTGTCCACCATAGGCTGAGCCATGGCAATGCCACAATATATCCCTTATTTCACTCTCAGGGACACACCTCCTGATCACTCCATCAGAGCATCTCTTGAACAGGAAAGGTTCATCCCACAAGAACTTCCTTGCTTCATTGACTATCTTCTTCACTTGTTGCTTAGAGAATTCTTGAGGTATCCTCCTCCCCACTTTGTAGTTCGCTATGTCAGCAAACCAAGGTGCTTGTTGGATTTACAAAGAATGTTCATCTGGAAAGCTTTCATTCACAGGCTGGGAGGTTTCTTGAATTGTTTCTTGTGGTAGCCTTGATAAATGATCAGCAACTTGGTTTTCATTGCCCTTCTTGTCCTTTACTTCAATGTCAAACTCTTGTAGGAGCAATATCCACCTGATAAGTTTTGGTTTAGCATCTTCTTTTGACATCAAATACTTAAGGGTAGCATGGTCATTATAAACCACAATTTTGGATCTTATCAAGTATGATCAAAACTTATCAAATGCATAAACTACAGCTAATAACTCCTTCTCTGTTGTGGTATAATTTTTTTGAACCTCATTCAATACCTTACTTGCATAATATATGACATGATGCAAGTTTCCCTTCTTTTGTCCAAGCGCAGCACCAATTGAAATGTCACTTGCATCACACATGAGTTCAAAAGATAGTTCCCAATCCGGGGGTGTGATGATTGGTGCTATTGTGAGTCTGTTTTTTAAAGTTTCAAAGGCATGCTGGCAATTTTCATAAAAAACAAAAGGATTATCAATCATCAACAGATTACTCAAAGGTTTGGCTATTTTAGAAAAATCCTTGATAAATCTTCTATAAAATCCTACATGCCCCAAGAAACTTCTAACAGATTTCACATTAGTTGGTGGAGGGAGTTTCTCTATGATTTCCACCTTTGCCTTGTCAACCTCTATCCCTTTTCTTGAAACTTTGTGACCAAGAACAATCCCTTCAGGCACCATGAAGTGGCACTTTTCCCAATTCAAAACCAAATTGGTTTCTTGGCACCGTTTCAAGACAAGGGTCAGATGTTGTAGGCAAGCATTGAAATTGTCACCAAAAATAGAAAAGTCGTCCATGAAGACCTCTAAAAACTTTTCAACCATATCTGAAAAAATGGAGAGCATACACCTCTGAAAGGTGGCCGGGGCATTGCATAGCCCAAATGGCATCCTTCTATAGGCGAAAAATCCAAATGGACATGTAAATGAAGTCTTTTCCTGGTCCTTTGGATCTACCACTATCTGATTATACCCATAATAGCCATCTAGGAAGTAGTAATAAGCATGGCCGGCCAATCTTTCAAACATCTGGTCAATGAAGGGAATAGGGAAGTGATCTTTGCGTGTAGCATCATTCAACCTCCTATAGTCAATACACATCCTCCATCTTGTCACAGTTCTTGTGGGAATGAGTTCATTCTTTTCATTAACAATGACTGTCATCCCACCCTTCTTTGGTACCACTTAAACTGGGCTTATCCATGAGCTATCAGAGATAGGATAGATTATTCCTGCATTCCACAACTTCATTACTTCCTTCTGGACAATGTCCTTTATTGTGGGATTTAGCCTCCTCTGAGGTTGAACCATTGGTTTGGAATTATCCTCCAAGAGGATCTTATGCATACACACTGCTGGGCTGATGCCTTGCAGGTCGTCAATGGTCCATCCTAAAGCATCCTTGTGAGCCCTGAGTACATCGAGAAGCTCTCCTTCTTCCTTTTCTGTCAGGGACGAATTGATGATCACTGGAAAGCTCTTTGATGTGCCAAGGAATGCATAATTGAGATGGGTGGGTAATGGCTTCAGTTCTTGTTTTTGCACTTCTTCCTTCTTGTCTGGCTTCACCTCTTTTTCCATGGAGATTTTGGCTACTTGTTCCTCTGTTGTCTCTTGGTTACGTTCCTCTTCCTGCTTATGATGATTAGTATCTAACATTTCTTTCACCAGGCTCTCTATCATGTCCACTCTCAAGTAATCCTCTTGCTCAGGAGGGTGTTGCATTGACGTGAAAACATTTATGACCATTTGCTCATTGTGTACTCTGAATATCATCTCTCCCTTTTCCACATCGATAATAGCTCTTGCAGTTGCTAGAAATGGCCTTCCCAAGATGATTGAATTATTTCCTTCCTCTTCAGTGTCCAAGATTACAAAGTCCGCAGGGAAGATAAACTCTCCAACCTTCACTAGCAGATTTTCTACAATTCCATTAGGTGTCTTGATTGATCTATCAGCCATAACTAGTGACATCCTGGTGGGTTTGAGTTCTTCTATAGCAAGCTTCCTCATCAAGGATAGGGGCATTAAGTTAATACTAGCTCCAAGATCACAAAGAGCTTTGTCTAATGTCATTTTGCCTATGGTGCAAAAGACTACAAAGCTCCCTGGATCTTTAAGCTTTGGTGGGAATCCCTTTTGAAGCACAGCGCTACATTCTTCAGTGAGCAGCACAGTCTCCTTCTCCAGCCAACATCTTTTCTTGTTGATAAGTGGTGGACGAAATTGTGATCCTTAAAGTTGGTCTCTTTGTATTTGTATGAAATCAAAAATACCCCAAAGAGATCATGGTGTGATAAATTGGGATCTTAATAATCTCTGGTGTGATCATAACTCCGTTCAACTTAACCAGCAAGTGTACTGGGTCATCCAAGTAATACCTTACGTGAGTAAGGGTCGATCCCACAGAGATTGTTGGTATGAAGCAAGCTATGGTCACCTTGTAAATCTCAGTTAGGCAGATCAAATGGTTTTGGGTTTCGAAAATTAATAATAAATAGAAAATAAAAAGGATAGAAATACTTATGTAAATCAATGGTGGGAATTTCATATAAGTGTGTGAAGATGCTGTGCTCCTCTCGTATATCTATTCTCTTATTTCTTGGAGAATGATGGAGTGCTCATGATGTTCCACCCTTAATTGTTCCACATTGTGGCTCAAATCTTCTAAGGAGGTGTTGAGTTGCTCCCAATAGTTGTTGGGAGGAAAG
The DNA here is from genome assembly GCF_000817695.3 of Arachis duranensis. Classification (NCBI taxonomy): domain Eukaryota; kingdom Viridiplantae; phylum Streptophyta; class Magnoliopsida; order Fabales; family Fabaceae; genus Arachis; species Arachis duranensis. Next base: position 58,353,647 of record NC_029774.3, on the reverse strand, counting down.
TGCATCCCTTGAGGCATCTCAGGGATTTGTTGATGATGAGCTTCCTCATGCATCTCTTGAGAACCGTGAAGGGTCTCTCTTGCTTGCTCCATCCTCTTCTTGAGAGTAACATAGATGGCAAATAAGGTGAGGAAAAGCTAGCCGTGCCATTGTGGAGGACTTGTCGGCTATTTTGTAGATTTCATTGGAGATAACCTCATGAACTTCTACTTCCTCTCCAATCATGATGCTATGAATCATGATGGCCAGATCCACAGTAACTTCAGATCGGTTGCTAGTAGGAATGATGGAGCGTTGAATGAACTCCAACCATCCTCTAGCCACAGGCTTGAGGTCCAGTGTTCTTAGTTGAACTGGCTTGCCTTTGGAGTCTATTCTCCATTGAGCTCCTTCCACACATATGTCCATTAGGACTTGGTCCAACCTTTGATTAAAGTTGACCCTTCTAATGTAGGGGCGTTCATCTTCTTGCATCATGGGCAAGTGAAACGCCAACCTCACATTTTTCGGACTAAAATCTAAGTATTTCCCCCGAACCATTGTGAGATAATTCTTTGTTACATTTATCAACTTGGTGCTGTAGTTGCACGTAATTGTAAAATTATAGAAATTGAAATTGGCACGAGTGGACACAACTTCGTTCAACTAACCAGCAAGTGTACTGGTCGTCCAAGTAATACCTTACGTGAGTAAGGGGTCGATCCCACAGAGATTGTTGGTATGAAGCAAGGTATGGTCACCTTGTAAATCTCAGTTAGGCGGATTAAATTGGTTTATGATGAGTTTGAAAATTAATAATAAATAGAAAATAAAAAGGATAGAAATACTTATGTAAATCAATGGTGGAAATTTCAGATAAGTGTGTGAAGATGCTGTGCTCCTCTCGTATCTCTATTTTCTTATTACATTCATCCAATCCTTCCTACTCCTTTCCATGGCAAGCTGTATGTAGGGCATCACCGTTGTCAATGGCTACATCGCATCCTCTCAGTGAAAACGTTCCTATGCTCTGTCACAGCACGGCTAATCATCTGTCGGTTCTCAATTAGGTTGGAATAGAATCCCTTGATTCTTTTGCGCTTGTCATCACGCCCAGCCTTCAGGAGTTTGAAGCTCGTCACAGTCATTCAATCCCAGAATCCTACTCGGAATACCATAGACAAGGTTTAGACCTTCCAGATCCTCATGAATGCCGCCATCTATCTAGCTTATACCACGAAGATTCTGTTCGGGAATCTAAGAGATATGCGCCCTGCCTAAAGTAGAACGGAAGTGGTTGTCAATCACGCGCGTTCATAGGTGAGAATGATGATGAGTGTCACGGATCATCACATTCATCAAAGTTAAGTGTTCTTGGGTACGAATGAATATCTTGGAATAAGAATAAGAGAGATTTGAATAAAAGAAAATAGAATTGCATTAATACTTGAGGTACAGTAGAGCTCCACACCCTTAATTTATGGTGTGTAGAAACTCCACCGTTGAAAATACATAAGTGAAAGGTTCAGGCATGGCCGAATGGCCAGCCCCTTGAATGTGATCAATAGCCTCCTAAGATGAGGAATAAAACAAAACTGAGACCAAAGATGTCTAATACAATAGTAACTTTTCCTATTTATACTAGACTAGCTACTAGGGTCTACATGAGTAAGTATTTGATGCATAAATTCACTTTCGGGGCCCACTTGGTGTATGTTTGGGCTGAGCTTGATCTATCCACGCCCACTTGGTGTATGTTTGGGCTGAGCTTGATCAATCCACGAGCTAAGGCTTCTATTGAAGTTGAACTTCGAGTTATGACGTGTTTTGGGCGTTCAACTCCGGATCATGACGTTTTTCTGGCGTTTAACTCCAGACAGCAGCATGTACTTGGCGTTCAACGCCAAGTTACGTCGTCGATTTCCGTATAAAGTATGGACTATTATATATTGCTGGAAAGCTCTGGATGTTTACTTTCCAACGCCGTTGAGAGCGCATCAATTGGAGTTTTGTAGCTCCAGAAAATCCATTTCGAGTGCAGGGAGGTCAGATTCTAACAGCATCAGCAGTCCTTTTGTCAGCCTTTTTCAGAGTTTTGCTCAAATCCCTCAATTTCAGCCAAAAATTACCTGAAATCACAGAAAAACACACAAACTCATAGTAAAGTCCAGAAATGTGAATTTAACATAAAAACTAATGAAAACATCCCTAAAAGTAGCTTAAACTTGCTAAAAACTACCTAAAAACAATGCCAAAAAGCGTATAAATTATCCGCTCATCAATAAGCTCCTTCAAGAACTTGGCATACAGAGGCATTTGCTCCAATGCCTCAGCCAAGGGAATGTTGATCTCTAGCTTCTTGAAAGTCTCAAGAAACTTATGGAAGTCTTGATTCTTTCCTTCTTTGTTGAATCTCTGAGGATATGGCAGTGGAGGTGTAAAGCTCTTCTCTACTTGCTGCTGTCCTGGAGCTGGTTCTTCCATGATCTACTTCCCTTTCTTCAAATTTTGTGGTTGGTTATCCTTTTCTGTGAGCTTTTCTGGAATATTTTTGCTTTTCATGTCCTTGTTGCTAGCTCCCTCTTTTTCTGTTGGTTCTTTGTCACTCTCCATAGGCTTCTTGGTTGTCTCCTTGTTGTTGTCCACCAGTGTCTTTCCACTCCTTAATTGTATAGCCTTGCATTCTTCTTTTGGATTAGGGATGGTGTCACTTGGTAATGAGCTTGAAGGTCTCTCAATAGAAATTTGCTTGGAGAGTTATCCAATTTGCCTCTCCAGGCTCTTCATGGAAGCTTCCTGGTTCTTTGTTGTCATTTCTTGGCTCTTCATCATCTTCTCCATTAGCATCTCCAGATTAGTGATCCTCTGAGAGTCTTGTGAGATTGGTTGGTTGTGGGGTGTTGATGATTGATGGTAAGTGTTTTGGTTAGTGGGTTGATTATTGGATGGGTAATGGTTGGAGTTGAGGTAATTATTTTGGGGTTTTCTATAAGGATTTTGGTTAGTCTGCTGCTGGTTGTGATTTTGGTTGTTTCTTGAGGTGTTTTGATTTGAGTTCCTTTGCCATGGTTGCTTATTCTGGTTGTGATTGTCTCTCCACCCAAGGTTTGGGTGGTTCTTCTAAGATGGATTGTAGGTGTCACCATACACCTCATTTTGTCCAAAATTTTGGTTGTGCACATATTGGATTTGCTCCTGCTGTTCTTCTTGGTTCTCTTCATTCTGCCCCCAAGAAGTAGTTGGTTGGCTTGTGGCACTCACTGATTCAACTTGTAGGCTATCAATTCTTTTGGCCATTTATTCAAATTATTGCTGAATCTGCTGCTGCATCACTTTGTGTTGAGCCAAAATTGTATCCACTCCTTCCAATTCTAGCACTCCCTTCCTCTGTGATGGTTGGCGTTGCCTTTGGTGAGCAAAGAAGTATTGGTTGTTGGCCACCATATCAATGAGGTTTTGAGCCTCCTCTGTAGTTTTCATCAATTGCAATGATCCTCCAGCTGAGTGGTCAAGTGCCTCTTGAGCCTTTAGAGTGAGTCCTTCATAGAGGTTTTGCAGCTTATCCCACTCAGTGAACATCTCTGGTGGACATTTCCTCAACAGAGCCTTATATCTTTCCTATGCCTCATATAGATTTTTAGCATCCATTTGTGTGAATTTCTGCACCTCAGTCTTCAATCTAATGATCCTTTGACGGGGGTAAAATTTGGCAAGAAACTTGCTCACCAAATCATCCCAAGTGTTGATGCTCTCCTTTGGAAATGTTTCTAGCCATTAAGTGGCTTTATCTTTGAGGGAGAATGTGAATAACAACAGCTTGTAGATGTCAGGGTGCATTCTATTGCTTTTATCTGTGTCACAAATCCTCAAGAAGGTAGATAGATGTTGATTCGGGTCCTCATGTGTTCCTCCTCCAAAAGAACAGTTGTTTTGAACCAATGTGATGAGTTGTGGCTTCAGTTCAAAGTTATTTGCATTAACATTAGGGGTAAGAATGCTACACCCACAATGTCTAGCGTTTGTAAATGTATAAGAGGCCAGTACTCTCCTTTGTTGTGGGTTGTTGTAGACCCCTCCTTCTGGATGATTGGGTTTAGATGGATCTCCTTCCATCTCTTGGAATTCTTCTTCTGACTCCTCTTCTCCAATAATAGCCTTCCCTCTAGCTTCTCTTCTCAACCTTCAAAGAGTTCTTTGGTCAGATTCAGAGAAAATAGGGATACCTCTCCCTGTGCCTGACATACAAAACACAACACAAGAAACACACAAAACCAGAAAACCAATGAAACCTCAATCTATTGCTAGAATGAAGTTTTGGTTAGCTTAGGCAAATAGTCAAACAATTAATATGTTAGTTGAGAACAACAAAAAAATGCTTAATCTAGATCTCTACTTCACTTAATCATTGTCAATCTATTTCAATCCCCGGCAACGGCGCCAACAACTTGATGTGTGGAAAATGATCCAACACAAAACTCACCGGCAAGTGTATCGGGTCGTACCAAGTAATAATAACTCACATGAGTGAGGTCGATCCCACAGGGATTGAAGGATTGAGCAATTTTAGTTTAGTCGTTGATTTAGTCAAGCAAACAAGAGTTGATCTGAGTGATTTGTGATTGACAGAAGCTAAATTGCATGAATTGTAAAGGGAGAGGAAAAATTGCAGAAAATTAAGGAGCTAAAGAAATTAAAGTGCTGAATCTTAAAGAACAAGTAAAGTAAATGACAGTAACTTAAAGTGCAAGAAATGTAAATTGCATAAACTTAGAGTGCAAGAAATGTAAATTGCTTGAATGTAAAAGTAAATTCAGAGCTGGGATTGCAGAATCTAAACACAGAAGAGTAAATTGTAATAAGTAAAAGAGTAGAAGATGATTTGAATTGAAAGAGATCTCAATCAGACAAGTAAATTTGCTTGAAGAAGCATTCAACAGATAAACTAAATGGAAATGCAAGATCTCAGGAGTCAAGAGACTAGAAAACCAAGTCTAGATCTCACTACCTTCCTTGATCCAATTCAGAAGATAATTTAAAGCAAAAGGAAAGATGAAAATCAGTAAGGAAACTTGAATTATGCAGAAAAAAACAAAGAGATCTTAAGGTGAGATTGAGACAGAATTTCTTCAATTCTTCACACCCAAGACTCAAGCAAGCCTTGCAGAGAAGGAAACGAGAATGCCCAAAGGAGGAGAACTCAATTCTCCTTCCAATTCAATCAGAAGTTTCCAAAAGAGCAAGCAAAATTCAAAACAGAAAGTAAAATGATCCAATTCTCCAATTACAACTTCAAAAAAATAAAATGTCCGAAGGAGCCCTCTCTACATCTAACTAACACCTATTTATACATTTCCTAATTTGGATCTAAGAATTTGGGTGGGCTCTAAAATTTGGTGAAGAAATGAATTAATTTGGATTTTTGGGTGAATTTTGGCCCATGGTGCACCTCCCAGGGGAAAGCTCGGCTCTTGGCAAGAGCTTTGGCCAAGAGCTTTGGTTCCCTTCCTTGCTAAAGTGTGTGCACGGTCCTCCCTTGTGACAAGAGAACAAAGCTCTTTGCAAAGAGCTTTACTTGTCCTTGAGGTCCTTGGTTCAAATCTTGGGTGGAGCACTTGTGGAGCTAGCTTTCTTGGCACAAAAGAGCGCCCAAAATCTTGCTTCCTTGAGGTACCCGATTCGAATCTTGGTGAAGGAAGTTGCTGGCCATTTTCCTTGGCAAGTGAGTGGCGCACAAGGCCTTGCTTCCTTAATGCTCCCTGTTTGAACCTTGCTGAATGCAAACAAGCCAATTTTGGCTTGTTTTTCCTTGTTGAATAGCGTTGGCACCCTCCCCTTGGTCATGGGTTCAAGTCTTGGTGAGTGCATATTTGAGCTTTTTCTCCTTGATTTTTCCCTTGGAAAGCCCGAAAAAGCTCTTGGGCAAAGCTCTTGGCAAGAGCTTTGCATGTGAGCTTGCCTTGCGTCCTTCTTCCATATGCTTGTGACAAAGCTCTTGGCTCTTAATTATTTGAAGGAAAGCTCTCTACAAGAGCTTTAAGCTCTTGGCAAGAGCTTTATACCCTTCTTCCTTGAATACATCCACGATTTTCCTTCTTTGAGCCACGCTTCTCTTCCTTGTGTCACGCTTTCTTTCTTTGCTTAGATCATGCTCCTTAGGCTACGCTTTTCCTATTTTTTTCTTTTCTTCACCTACAAGTAATCAAAACAAACAATAAAGTATCACAAAATTCACAAAGCTTAAAATACATTTAAAAACCAATTAATTCAAGCTTAAACTTCATGATTTTGTGTCAATTAAAGGGTGGTTGATTGATTCAAAGAAACCATGCACTTCCACTCCAAATTGCTTACTTGTAATGCTAGAAAGTGCATAAAAACCAATCAAACAAGTGAAATTAGCTTGAAAAACAAGCATATGATGACTTGTCATCAGGAGGCATAACACAAAATAGTAGAAGAGCAATGGGAGGTAATAACATCCAAATAACCAATCTCAAATATCAGCTACATAGATCAAAAGAGAGCAATCCTGAATAAATACCTCAAGTTATATTAAATAGAAAATCCAATCACAAAAGGAATGTATAGATCAAAGTATTAGAATCAATAAGAGTAGAAGAGAATTAAGTCAAAGAACATTAAACCTAGGATTGAGAGGAGATAATCCTAAATCCTAAAGAAATCCTAAATATTAAAACCTAAGAGAGAGGAGAGAGCCTCTCGCTCTAAAACTACATCTAAAACCTCAAATTATGTGAATATGTTGTGAATGAATTGTCCCTTCTATTCTGCCTCACTTCCAGCCTCTAATTTGTGTTTCTGGGCATGGAACTGGGCAAAAAAGAGCCCATAAATCACTGGGAGCGATTTCTACAACTTCTGCACGTGACGCACACGAAATCTCTTATCACGCGGAGGCGTCAGTCACGCGTACTGGTGCACGAAATTGTGATACACAATGGTGCCAACAACTTGGTCGCACAATTTTAATCTCAACTCTTTTTCACAACTTCGCACAACTAACCAGCAAGTGCACTGGGTCATCCAAGTAATAAACCTTACGTGAGTAAGGGTCGATCCCACAGAGATTGTCGGCTTAAAGCAAGCTATGGTCACCTTGTAAATCTCAGTCAGGTGGATTCAAATGGGTTATGGAGTTTTAATAATTGAAAGATAAATAAACAGAAAATAAAGTTAGAGATACTTATGTAAATCATTGGTGGGAATTTCAGATAAGCGTATGGAGATGCTTCATCCCTCTTGAATCTCTGCTTTCCTACTGCCTTCATTCAATCCTTCATACTCCTTTCCATGGCAAACTGTATGTTGGGCATCACTGTTGTCAATGGCTACTTCCCGTCCTCTCAGTGAAAATGGTCCAAATACGCTGTCACCACACGGCTAATCATCTGTCGGTTATCGATCATGTTGGAATAGAATCCAGTGATCCTTTTGCGTCTGTCACTATGCCCAAAACTCGCGAGTTTGAAGCTCATCACAGTCATCCCTTCTCAGATCCTACTCGGAATACCACAGACAAGGTTTAGACTTTCTGGATCTCAAGAATGGCCGCCAATAATTCTAGCTTATACCATGAAGACTACGATCTTTCGGAATGGAGGCTAGGAGATACACGCTCAATCTTAAGTAGAACGGAAGTGGTTGTCCGTCATGCGTTCATAGGTGAGAATGATGATGAGTGTCACGGATCATCATATTCATAAGGTTGAAATGCGAGTGAATATCTTAGAACAAGAATAAGCTTGAATTGAATAGAAAACAGTAGTAATTGCATTAATACTCGAGGAACAGCAGAGCTTCACACCTTAATCTATGGTGTGTAGAAACTCCACCGTTGAAAATACATAAGTGGTCTGGAGGTCCAGGCATGGCCGAATGGCCAGCCTCCCCAAATATGAGAATGTATCCAGAATTGTCTCTATGATCCAAAGATGAAAATACAATAGTAAAAGGTCCTATTTATAATGAAACTAGCTAATAGGGTTTACAGAAATAGGTAAATGAGGCAGAAATCCACTTCCGGGCCCACTTGGTGTGTGCTTGGGCTGAGCATTAAGCTTTACACATGTAGAGCCTTCACTTGGAGTTAAATACCAGCTTTGGTGCCAGTTTGGGCATTGAACTCGAACTTTTATGCCAGTTCTGGCGTTTTGACGCCAGAAAAGGGCAGAGAGCTGGCGTTTTGACGCCATTTTACGTTATCAAAACTCGTGCAAAAGTATAGACTATTATATATTTCTGGAAATCCCTGGATGTCTACTTTCCAACGCAGTTGAGAGTGCACCATTTGAAGATCTGTAGCTCCAGAAAAGCCACTTCGAGTGCAGGAAGATCAGAATCCAGCAGCATCTGCAGTCCTTTGTCGGCCTCTGAATCAGATTTTTGCTCAGGTCCCTTAATTTTAGCCAGAAAATACCTCAAATCATAGAAAAATACACAAACTCATAATAAAATCCAGAAATGTGAATTTTGCTTAAAAACTAATAAAAATATACTAAAAACTAACTAAATCATACTAAAAACTATATAAAAACAATGCCAAAAAGCATATAAATTATCCTCTCATCACGTACGTGTCGCTCCTCTTTTGCGTTGGTCACGCATATGCGTCATCTATGCGTACATGGTGAGCAGATATTTTATCCGCTTTCTGGTGGTATTTTCGTGTAGTTTTTAATGTGCTTTAGTTACTTTTTAATATATGTTTGTTAGTTTTTATGCAAAAATCACATTTCTGGACTTTACTATGAGTTTGTGTGTTTTTCTATGATTTCAGGTATTTTCTAGCTGAAATTAAGGGACCTGAGCAAAAATCTGATTCAGAGGCTGAAAAAGGACTGCAGATGCTATTGGATTCTGACCCTCCTGCACGCGAATTGGATTTTCTAGAGCTACAGAAGCCCAATTGGTGCGCTCTTAAGTGCGTTAGAAATTAGACATCTAGGGCTTTCCAGCAATGTTTAATAATCTATACTTTACTCGAGATTTGATAACACAAACTAGCGTTTAAACGCCAGCTTTTTACCATTTTCAGGCGTTAAACGCCAGAACTGGCATAAAAGTTGGAGTTAAACGCCCAGACTGGCACCAAAGCTAAAGTTTAACTCTAGAAAGAGCCTATGCATGTGAAAGTTTCATTGCTCAGCCGAAACACACACCAAGTGGGCCCCAGAAGTAGATTTCTGCACCATCTATCTTAGTTTACTCATTTTCTGAAAACCTAGGTTACTAGTTTAGTATAAAAACTACTTTTAGAGATTCATTTTATACCTCATGACATTTTACATCTGAATTTGTATTTTCTACGGTATGAGTCTCTAAACCCCATGGTTGGAGGTGAGGAGCTATGTTGTGTCTTGATGGATTAATACAATTATTTCTGTTTTCTATTCAATCACGCTTGTTTCTATTCTAAGATATTCATTCGCACTTCAACATGATGAATATGATGATCTGTGACACTCATCATCATTCTCAACTTATGAATGCATGCCTGACAACCACTTCCGTTCTACCTTAGATTGAGTGTGTATCTCTTAGGTTCCTGGTTCACGAGTTTGAATGCCTTTCCTGACAACAGAGTGTTCAATCCGTATAAGCTAGAATCAATTGGCAGTGATGGTGTTTTTGTGGAAAAACAAATTTCCAACACACAATTCCAACCGGCAAGTGTACCGGGTCGCATCAAGTAATAATAACTCACAAGAGTGAGGTCGATCCCACAGGGATTGATGGATCAAGCAATTTTAGTGGGTGATTAGTTTAGTCAAACTAACATTTAAGTGAGAGTTGTGGCAACAGAATGTAAATAGCAGTGAACTTAAATTGCAGAATGTAAATAGGCAGGAAGCTTAAAGAACAAGAAAAGTAAATTGACAAAATCTTAAATGACAAGAAATGTAAATTGCATGAAAAGTAAAGGGGGTTGGGTGCTGGAAATTAAAATTCAACAGGAAAGTGTAAATAGCAATCAAACAGAGAAGTAAAAGGTGCAAAATCATGCAACAGATCTAAACAGAAAATGGAAATTGCTTGAAGAATTCTAAACAGAAAAGCAGTGCTTAATTTGCAGCAATTTAAAAGAATGTTGAAGATCTCAGGATTGGAGGAGACTAGATAACAAGTCTAGATCTCAAATCCTTCCTTGATCCAACAAGAACAATTGCAGAAGAAGTAAAAGAAAGCAAATTGCAGAAATTGCAGAAGAAGAAATGAACAGAAAGTAAAATTCAATTATGCAGAAAATTAAAGAAGAGATCTCAAGGTGAGATTGAAACAGAAGTTCTTCAATTCTTCACCCAAGATCCAAAGCAAGAAAAGTAAAGAGTGCTCAAGAAGGAACCAGGAGGAAGAGAGATCAATTCTCCTTCCTAATTCTCTAAGAAATTCCAAAGTTCAAAACTAAAATGCAAGTAGAAAGGAAAATTCAAAAAATAAAGTCTCGAGCTCTCCTCAATTACATAAAACTAGCTCCTATTTATACACTTTCTATTCTTGGATTTTGGGGTTTGGATGGGCTTTTGATTTGGTGAAGAAATGAATTAAATTGGGTTTTTAATTCAATTTCAGCCCATGAAGGAAAATTGCTTCCAGGAGGCTGCCCTGCCCTTGTGGAGGGCAGGGCAGAAAATTGGTGCATGGTGGTGCGTCCGTGGTGCAAGCTGGTGCGGCATGGTGCGTGAGATGCTGCCCTGCCCGCGCCAAGGGCAGGGCAGGAAAAGTTGGTGCGCCAGAACGTGCCACGGTGCTGCCAGAATCAAGAATTGGTGCGCCAGACTCAGAAATTGGTGCGCCAGAAATTTTCCTTGGTGCATGGGATGCTGCCCTGCCCTCGCGGAGGGCAGGGCAGGAAAAATTGGTGCTGCCAGGATCGTGATGGTGCGCGCTGGTGCTGCCAGACTCATGCCGTGGTGCACCAGAATTGAGCCTTGGTGTGCCAGATTCATGCACCAACAAAATGCTGCCCTGCCCTCGCGGAGGACAGGGCAGTGTTTTCACTTTGATGTCCCAAGTTCGAACCATGGCCGAAACACACGCTACTTAATTTCCTTGGCTTTCTTGGCACCAAAGTAAGGCCTAGTTTCTTGCTTTCTCATGGCTCTTAAAGATGCCTTTTGTTCCTGCCTCAATTGTGCGCCAAATATGGATTGCTATATATCGTTGGAAAGCTCTGAATGTCAGCTTTCCAACTCAACTGGAAGCACATCAATTGGACGTCTGTAGCTCAAGTTATAGCCCTTTGAAGTAGGCATGGTCATGCTGTGTGCGGCCA
>NC_029774.3:58339142-58341163 GCF_000817695.3 Arachis duranensis | reverse complement strand
ATTAGAACAATGGCTATGGGGCTAAGATGGATCATGAATGTCTTACACAATGAAATGTTAGTAGTACATGTGTTTCAAGCAAGCAAAATTGAGGATAACAATCAAGGCACGGAGAAATAAAAACACTATGATTGCAAACATAAGATGATGTGCATGATACATTGCATAAAAAAAATATAAGTGGCACACCAAACTTAGTGTGACACTTTCACTTGGAATTGATGCAAGTATCTTGTAAGGATTGGAACCAAATTTTGTTGCATAGCAACACCAAACTTAAAATGCAACCATATGTCAATTTATTTGAATTAAAACTAAACAAAAGAAATTGTTATATGTTAAATACAATCACCAAGCCAAGAATATGTCATGAATAAGGATCTCTTGGTGATATATTAACAAAAACATTTAAGAAGCAAAATAATTGGAAGAATTAAAAATAAAGAAGTAACTAAAGTAAACAGAATAATAAAGTGTCAAACCAAAAGAAAAACAACACTGCAAAGGCCTTATGATTATGCAGACAAGTGGTGTTGCTTAATGAATTGCACAGAGAATTAAGTGGCACACCAAACTTAGAATCTTAGTGTGTCACTTCCATTTTTGATTTGATGCAATCATCCAAAAAGATTGAAAACAAGTTGTTGCAAGACAACACCAAACTTAGAATGTAACCATATGCCCATTTATTGAATTTAATCAAAGTAAAGAACGAAAACAAAGCAGAGAAGAAATTATACCTACGGTTGGGTTACCTCCCAACAAGTGCTCTTTTAGTATCATTAGCTTGACATGTTGTTCTTCACTTTCTTCCTCTTCTTCCAGTTTGTTAAGAGGAATGACCTCAAAGGTGGAGAGGTTTCAGCTATTGTCCCCTTTCTTGGTTTCCTCTCAGCAAGCTTTCTTTTGAAATTTGCTTGATTGAGCTTGCTTGCTTGATCAGGGGGAGGATTGTTTGCAGTTGACCTTCTCATGAATGTTGTCCTTGATATCTTGGTCACAATCCTCTTCTTGGTGTTTTTATTAATTGCCTTCACTTCTTTGGATTCAAGTTTTGGTTGCTGTGTGATTGTTGGAGTGATTTCTTTATCAAGAGCCTCTTGCATTGGTGGTTCCATGAGCTTTTCCTTCATGTACTTCTCTACTTCAGTTGAGTGTGACTTCTCTTGACAAGCTTTCTTCATCTCCTCTTCATATCTTTCAATCATGGATTCAAGTGTTGAGGTGTTTTGGTTCAGGAAAGTTTGTGAGAGTTGTGAGTTGTCATGTGCTCTTGTCACCTCAAGTGGCTCTTGTGAATATAGAATCCTTGGCTCATGTCCAAATACTTCCACCACCTCTTCCTTTTTCACTGAAATTTTACTTGACACAGAGGCTTCCTCATATTGCTTTTCCACTTCCTCACCCATAAATTGGTCTTCATCCTCTCTGTTTGATAGTTCTAAGTTCCTCCTTGTTTGCTCTGAGAACTCATTCATCTTCTTGAATACAATTTCTGTCCAGGATTGGGGTTGTGTGTATTTTTCCACGAGTTTTCTATGTATTTCAATGGCTTGAAGGTAATCCCAATCTGTTAGTTCAAGAGATGAAGGTTGAGAGTAATCATAATCAAGTGATGAAGAACTTTCAAATGTGAAACTGGGACGTGAGGGTGGATGCACTTCCATTCTTTGGTGATACTTCCATCCACCATGAGGATAATGATATGAATCATTTTGTGGTGGTGGTTGGTATCCCATATGATTTTCTTGCTCATCTTGTGTCTCTGAAGCAAATTTCCATGAATTGGAGTGCTCAGAATGTGTATTCTCTTGGTGATATTCCCAGCCACCATTAGAGATTGGTGATGGTGGGTAATATCCCATAAAATTTGTTTGATCATAAGATGAGTTGAACTCCATTTGAATTTTGTAAAACACAACACCAAGGGAAATTGAAATTCATATCTCAAAGATGAATTTCTTAGTGAGGCAATAACTCAAACACCTTGGTTTCAACTTAGAACAGAGAACAAAAATAAA
>NC_029774.3:58336523-58338145 GCF_000817695.3 Arachis duranensis | reverse complement strand
GGCCCATGTTGCTCCCAGGAGGCTGCCCTGCCCTTATGGAGGGCAGAGCAGGGAAATTGTGCATGCGGCTTGGTGTGTGAGGATGCTGCCCTGCCCTCACGGAGGGCAGGACAGAAAAAAAATGGTGCGCCAGAAATTGTGCTGTGGTGCGCGCTGGTGCTGCCAGGATCGTGCCTTGGTGCGCCAGACTCATTTCTTGGTGCGCCAGACTCATTTCTTGGTGCGCCAGATTCATGCCACACAAAATGCTGCCCTGCCCTCGCGGAGGGCAGGGCAGTGTTTTCACTTTGATGTCCCAAGTTCGAACCATGCCCGAAACACACGCTACTTAATTTCCTTGGCTTTCTTGGCACCAAAGTAAGGCCTAGTTTCTTGCTTTCTCATGGCCCTTGACAAACCCCATTTTGAGGGTTTATCTTGTGCTAATTTCAAAGGGTTTATCAATGATTTCACACATTTTCTGCATGAAAAGACAAGGATTTGCATTCCTTCCCTAGTTTTGTCTCATGAATGAAAACATGCTTATTCTGCACTAAAATAGATACATTTCTATTTTTCTCTTGATGCCATTCGATGCCGTGACTCGTGTGCTAAGTGGATTCAGGATACAGAGTAGGAATGGACAGGAAAAGAGAAAGAAGACGGGTGCAAAGGAAGGAAGCATGAGAATTGAGCTTTGGAGATTTCCGCATGGGCGCGTGCGCGCACCTAACGCGCCCGCGCGAATAAGAGCAACGTGAAGCCGAGACCAAGAGCCAAGCCACGAGCCGGCTTGAGTAGCGGCTAAGCTAGGATCCTCATGGACGCGCACGCGTACGTTCCGCCTCCGCGCACACTCCAAAACCGCATCCATGGCGCGCACGCGTACCTTGCGCGTACGCGCCGATGTTCGAAAAAGATTTTTTAAAAGTCACGTGATTTAGGCGTGGAGTTGGTTAGAGGTCCTAACTATTGAGGAGTGCTTTGGCGGGAAAAGGCTTAAGAGGACCAAGGGGGCAAGGGTAGAAGACACTTAGTTCATTTTTCTAGTTTTTGAGATATTTTGGGGGAGAGAGGAGAGAGGACTCAAGTTCTTACTAGGGTTCTTCTTCATCAAAATTCTGGATTTTTACCCATTCCTTGGTGAGATCCATTGCAACTTTCACTTCATTTTGTTCATGTAATAGGTTTTCTTTTCCAATTTCAAGTTGTAGTTGTAATTGCTAAAATTCCTTGGATCTAGGATTCAACTTTATGATTTTTGGATTTCATTGATATTTTGAGATTTTGATCCTCATTGTTGCTCCTTGATACTTGTTGCTAATTCCTTGTGTTGCAATATCTTTAATTCTACTTTTCTCTTCATTTCACTATGACCTTCCTTTTTGCTCATTACATGTTTGATAAAATGTCAATACTAGCTATGGAGTAGAATTTTTACACTTGGCACAGGGTTTGGTCATTGGAAGAAATTGAATAGTTGTATCAATAGTTGATTGAGAGTTAGGGATTGCTAATTGACTTGGAGTGCACTAAAGCTAGATTCCCATGAGGTGAAGTTAGGACTTGTGACTCAAGTTGATTGTTTTCATTTGATTTTCCTCTATACTTAGGGGATAACTAAATGAAGCAAGGCCTAATTA
>NC_029774.3:58334251-58335219 GCF_000817695.3 Arachis duranensis | reverse complement strand
ACCGTGAATGAGGTATCAACTAGTAGTGAAACCACCGCTCTAACTCAATCCTTGAATGAGATGACATCCATCTTGAGGCAACTCCAATTGAGCCAACAACAACCACAATAACCCCAATCATATCAACAACACTCTCCACCCCCTCAACAATACAATCAACAATTGGTCCCTCAAAAAGTGTGTGGCATTTGTTCTTGCTATTCCCACTACACGGATGAGTGCCCAAGCCTTCAAGAAGATAACACTTTGGCGGCTACCCATAATTTCTATGACCGCCCAAATCAAGGGTACTACCAAGGCAATCCTAACCAAGGGCACCCTTATCAAGGAGGAAGCTACAATCAAGGGAGTGGGAATCACAATCAAAATTGGAGAGACAACCATCAACAAGGGAATAGGGACAACAACAACAATGGAGGAGGTCAAAGATGGGGTAACAATTCACAAAACCTCTCACAAAACCGACCATACAACTCACAAAATCAATCATACAATCAACAAAACCCACAAAGAAACTACCAAACATACCAACCACCACATCAAAGACCACCACCCAACCAATCACAAGCCCTTCAACTCACATACGCAACCACTCCCTCCAACCAAGATGAAACACTCCGAACCATTATCCAAGGCCAAAAGGAACTACAAAACACACTTACTTCCGGTCTCACCGGTCTCACCTCTACACTACAAGCTCTTCTTGCACGCATGGATACACCATCAACTCCCACTCCTCAGCCCCCAATCCAAAGTGTCATTCCTTCTCAACCTCAACCAAATCCAAAGGGAGGCATCAATGCCATCACCCTTAGATCCGGTAGGTATCAACTAGTAGTGAAACCACCGCTCTAACTCAATCCTTGAATGAGATGACATCTATCTTGAAGCAACTCCAATTGAATCAACAACAACCACAACCACAATCATACCAACAACAACACCCTCCACCACCTCAACAACACAAC
>NC_029774.3:58328596-58334151 GCF_000817695.3 Arachis duranensis | reverse complement strand
TTCAAGGTAAACGGTCACCGTCTCAAATTGTATCATGGTGAGCAAAGAAAGAACTCCAAGGAGATTGAAGTGTTCCTCTTGAGGGATGCAAATCTTGAACAAGCACAATGAGCCACTGAAAGTCCAACTTAAGGACGTTAAACAAAAGTGCTAGGTGGGAGACACCCCACCATGGTATGATCTTCCTTTGAACCTTGTACATAGACACTTGACTTCATGTTTGTTAGTTAGATTTTATTGTCAATTTTCCATCATTTGTTCAATTCACTGCTGATTTGCCAAGTCAAAGGCCCTGTTATAGTGCTTAGGCAGCTGTGTGGAAAGGGGAAGTTGTAATGTCAAAAGTGGTGTAAACACATGCACAATTAAGAAAAGCAACTCCTTTACGCGTGCGCGCGCCTGGCGCGCGCGCGTCCGTCGAAGGTCACCCACGCGAGCGCGCACCGTGCGCGGACGCGTGGATCGCAAAACATAGCCCTCCATACATTTACCCGAGAGTTACGCCCACACCATGCCAGGGCCATGCCTGAAGCACAAGAATCTCGCGCGCCCGCGCGCATGGCGCGTCCGCGCAACTGGGCAAGGTCTGTCGATCGACGCGCAAGCGTAGTGTGCGCGTCCGCGCCGATTGCCCTGCTGCAATCCTGGTACATGTTCCAGAGAGTTAGGCCGCTTTCAGGCCTCTACCAAGCCACAAGCCCAAAACCTTGACCGCGCGCGCGCACTGGACGCGCACGCGCCCATACAATGTGAGCACAAGACGCGCGCGCGCGCCATAGCCGCGTACGCGCCCCTTGCTCCTGCACTCGTCTCTGGGCCATTTCACAGAGAGTTGAGCCCCCTCAGCCATTGACAATGGTGATGCCCAACATACAGCTTGCCATGGAAAGGAGTAAGAAGGATTGGATGAAGACAGTAGGAAAGCAGAGAGACGGAAGGGACAAAGCATCTCCATACGCTTATCTGAAATTCTCACCAATGAATTACATAAGTATCTCTATCTTTATTTTATGCTTTATTCCTAAATCATTCATAACCATTTGAATCTACCTGACTGAGATTTACAAGATGACCATAGCTTGCTTCATACCAACAATCTCCGTGGGATCGACCCTTACTCGCGTAAGGTTTATTACTTGGACGACCCAGTGCATTTGCTGGTTAGTTGTGCGAAGTTGTGATAAAGAGTTGAGATTGCAATTGAGCGTACCATGTTGATGGCGCCATTGATGATCACAATTTCGTGCACCAAGCCTCTTTGCGTCCTTATTTTCTGTGGGAAGTGTTTCGGACTTGGGGTAGTTGATTATAAGGGTCATCCACCCTTGGTCTTGGTCTGATATGCTTAAGACCTTTTCTTCCCTTGAGGTCAATGGGTGCTGTAGGGTTTCTTGGATAAGGCTTCTATTGTTGCCCCCTGGTTTAGTGCTAGCTAGTTTTGAATGTGCGTCGGCTCCAGCATTTTGCTCCCGAGGTATATGCCGGATCTTGTATTCATTGAAAACTCCTGAGCTGTTCTTTAGTTTTGTCCAGGTATTTTTTCACAATGGGATCCTTTGCCTGGTAACTACCATCTATCTGGGAAGTGATTGCTTGTGAGTTGTTGAAAATGGAAATCTTTTTATGCTCCGACTTCCCTAGCCAGCTTCAAGCAAGACAGTAGGGCTTTGTACTCTGCTTGATTGTATGAGGCGGGAAACTCAAATCTTAAGGAGAGTTTGAGTTTGGTCCCTTGATCGCTTTCTAAGATGACGCCTGCTACACTTATGGCTTTGTTTCATGAGCCATCGATGTAGAGGTTCCATTCTATAGGAGTTCTCGGGGTATTTGTGTACTCTACGATAAAGTCAGCCAAGTACTGGGATTTGATGGCAGTGCGAGCTTCGTACTTGAGGTCGAACTAAGACAGATCGACTGCCCATTGTAGAATTCTTCCGGCTAAATTTGTTTTCTGTAAGATGCCTTTCATGGGTTGATTGGTCCGCACTCTGATGGTGTAGGCTTGAAAATATGGTCAAAGTCTTTGGGAAGTGATTATAAGGGCGTAGGCAAACTTTACTATCTTTTGGTAGTTCAGTTTAGCCCCCTTGTAAAGCCTTGCTGATGAAGTAGATGGGTTGTTGTCCATTGTCATCTTCTCGGACCAGGGTTGATGCTATCGCTCAACTTTCGACGGTGAAGTATAGTATCCGTTATTCTCCTTGTTGAGGTTGGGTCAGGATGGGTGGTTGTCCTAGGAAAGACTTGAAGTCCTGAAAGGCTCTCTCGCACTCTGGGGTCCACTCGAACCTTTTTCCTATTCATAGTATCGCGCAGAAGGGGAGAGATCTTAGGGCCGATCCAGCCAGAATCCTGGATAAGGCTGCTAGTCTTCCATTTAGTTACTGTACCTCTTTTACGCAGGTCGGGCTTTTTATGTCGACTATAGCTTGGCATTTGTCTAGGTTTGCTTCAATACCTCTCTGGGTAAACATGAACCCTAGGAATTTGCCAGCTTCTACTGTAAAGGTACATTATATGGGGTTTAGCCTCATCCCATGCTTTCTTATGGTACAAAATACTTCTTCTAGGTCGGGTAGGAGTGGTTCTTCTTTTTGGGTTTTTACTAGCATGTCATCCACATAGACTTCCATCAGCTTTCCGATGTGGTCGGAAAATACTTTGTTCATTAACCTATGATATGTGGCCCCCGCGTTTTTTAGTTCGAACGGCATTACTACGTAACAGCAGTTTGCTTTCAGGGTTAGGAATGAGGTTTTCTCTTGGTCAGGTTTATGCATTGAGATCTGGTTGTACCCTGAGTAGATGTCCATGAAGGAAATGTATTTGTATCCCGACAAAGCGTCAACAAGGGTGTTGATGTTCGGGAGGGGATAGAGGTCTTTTGGGCAGGCTTTATTGAGGTTGGTGTTGTCTAAACACATCTGCCATTTTCCATTTGGATTTTTACCAATATGACATTGGCCAGCCACAATAGGTACTTAACCTTCCTTGTGAACCCTGCCTCTAGCAAGGCTTGCACCTGTTCCTCCATGACTTGTGATCTTTCTGGACCGGGCTTCTGTGCTTTTGTTATATTGATCGAGATTCGGGATACACTGCCAGTTTCTGGCATATTAAGCCGGGATCTATGCAGGCATATCCGCGGCCTTCCATGCGAAGAGGTCGGAGTTTTCTTTTAAGAGCTTGACAAATAGCTTCTTTAGGTCTTTCCTTTGGTTCGCTCCTATACTTATAGGTCGAGAGAGAAGGAAGAGTAATGAACTTGGTGATTACTTACAACGAATTGAGAAACTGATGAACTGATGAGTTTGGAATGGAAAATTATGAATTGATGATGGTTGTTATAAGTTGAGAACTTGGAAAGGAATAATGAGGAAATTATTGGATTATATGAGAGTGTGCGGAGCCTATATTCCCGGCGTAGCAGATTTTTCTGCTGCATGAGAAGTTGTTGTTGAGAGTGTGCGCAACCTATATCTCTGGCGTAGCAGATTTTTCTACTACATGAATAGTTATTGTTGTTTTCTTCTCTGCTGCATGAAGTGTGAGGGGCCTATATCACTGACGTAGTAGACTCCCTACTACATGAGTGTGCAGGACACTATATCTCTGGTGTAGCAGATTGGCTGCTGCATGAGTGTGTAGGACACTATATCTCTGGCGTGGAAGAAAAGGCTACATCCGGGAGGATGTGTCGGGTTGGCATTTACAGACCGACAAGTGATATCACAAGCCAATAGGACAGGCATTCATCATGTGCATCTCTTATATGCTTGTTTGCTTTGATTACTTGAGTTTGCCTAATTGTATAAGATGCCTACTTGCTTCTTAAATTAATTGTTATATATGAATACTACCTGTGTTTTACTTGATTACATTATCTATGACTGTCTGGTGTTGAGGAGGTTAGGTAGACGGTGGCGATTGGATCACACGGAGGGTTGGTTGGAGAAAAGCAATAAAAAGGGGACAAAATGCCCCAAAGCAAGGTGTAGCTCAATAAGATCAATGCATATGTGTGTGAAATTAAAAAGGAATACATGAGTATGTGAAAAAGTGAGGAATGGGTAGGTAGATTAGTACTTAATTGTATAGGTCATTATGTAGGTTAGGTGGGAAGGTTTAAGTTCATCAAAGATCCAAGTTTTAAGCCCACTAGCCATATATGATCCTACCTTGACCCTAACCCCATTACAACCTAAGGAGAAGACCTCATGATAGATGCATGCTTGCATGAAATACATGTTGATTGTTAGAAGAAGAACAAATCTTAGAAAGCATGATTAGGGGAGAATTGAGAGAGTTGACCCTGGACACTTGAGCGACTAGAGTGCAAATACTTCCGGTAAGGGTTCGACGCTCAATCCTTTGATTCCCGGCTCTCGCGAGCATTCTTCATGCAAGGCTGCATAAATTGCATTTGATGCTTAGAATTTGGCAAGATCTATGCATTGACCACCATTGTACCCCATGAGCTTGCACATGTCATAAGGAAGTTGATTGTTCCCAACCAAGTAGATAACCGCACTAGTCATAGCCGCATGCATATGAGTAGGTTGCATTCCATGAGTCCCATACGTTCGTGACCCTCGGTCTTCTATATCTCTTTGCATTTTCCTAAGCATGAGGACATGCTAGAATCTAAGTGTGGGGAGGTTGACAAACCCCATTTTGAGGGTTTATCTTGTGCTAATTTCAAAGGGTTTATCAATGATTTCACACATTTTCTGCATGAAAATATAAGGATTTGCATTCTTTTCCTAGTTTTGCCTCATGAAGGAAAACATGTTTATTTTGCACTAAAATAGACACATTTCTAATCTCTCCTTGATGCCATTCGATACCGTGACCCGTGTGCTAAGTGGTTTCAGGACATAGACTAGGAATGGACAGGAAAAGATAGGGAAGAAGGGTGCAAAAGGAAGGAAGCATGAAAATTGAGCATTGGAGATTTCTGCATGGGCGCGTGCGCGCACATTGCGCGTCCGCGCGGATGAGAGCAATGTGAAGCCGAAGCTAAGAGCCAAGCCACGAGCCGACTAGCGTAACGGCTAAGACATAATCCTCATGGACGCGTACGCGTACACTCCGCTTCCGCGCATACTCCAGAGCCGCATCAAGGGCGCGCACGCGTACCTTGCGCGTGCGCGCCGATGTTCGAAAATGATTTTTTTTTTTTAAAAGTCACGTGACTTAGGCGTGGAGTTGGTTGGGGGTCCCAACTTTTGAGGAGTGCTTTGGCGGGAAAAGACTTTAGAGGACCAGGGGAGCAAGTGTGAAAAAAACTTAGTTCATTCTTTTAGTTTTTGGGAGATATTTTGGGGTTAGTTACATTGTTAGAGAGAGAAACTCCAACTTCTCTCTAGGATTTCATCAACTTCTCTCAAGCTTTCATTAGGGTTCTCTCTCATCAAAGTTCTGAATTTTTGCTCAATTTTGGTGAGATCCATTGCACTTTCACTTCACTTTACTCATGTAATAGATTTTCCCTTCCAAATTCAAGTTGTAATTGTTGACAATCCTTGGATCTAGGATTCAATTCTATGGTTTTT
>NC_029774.3:58323514-58328320 GCF_000817695.3 Arachis duranensis | reverse complement strand
ATAATTGATTGTTTGTTTCTCATTACTTGCTAAAATTCTTCCAAGAACTCAACAAGGCTTACTAAAAGCAATAAGATGCATACTTTGGCAATTCCAAGGGAGAACGACTCGGGGGATTAATACTCTCGGTTATAGATTGTAGATTTGTTTGATGATGGATTTTGTGTTGGTTTAGACTATACTACGATTGATCACTTGATAAACTCTATACCGACAAAAATTCATTTGTCAGCCCTTAAAGATGCCTTTCGTTCCTGCCTCAATTGTGCGCCAAATATGGATTGCTATATATCGTTGGAAAGCTATGAATGTCAGCTTTCCAACGCAACTAGAAGCACATCAATTGGACGTCTGTAGCTCAAGTTATAGCCCTTTGAAGTAGGCATAATCATGTTGTGTGGGCCAGATTTTAACTTAGCGAAAATTCTTGGTTCCAACCACACTTTGCATCACGATTCTGCCCTGCCCTTGGCAAGGGCAGGGCAGTGTGCGTGCTGGCTGCTTCCTTCCTTGATTTGGTCATGGGCCACGCTTTTAAAAGCGTGGCCTAAGGCTCCAAAGTGTACCCAACTTCAAAATGTACCCCAAAGCTCTTTTTTTCTCCTTTTTTTTGTGCTTCTTTGCTTCTTTTTCTTCTTTTTTTTCCTACAATATTTATAAAATTAAAAGATCAAGAAAATATATCATTTAAGCACAAAAGCATTCAATATTTAAGCACAAATCATCAATTTCTTGTATGAAAAAGCATAGAAAATGGGTATATGATGACTTGTCATCAGGCAGCACTCTTGAGATCTGGAAAGTCTAAACCTTGTCTGTGGTATTCTAAGTAGGATCTGGGATGGGGTGACTGTGACGAGCTTCAAACTCACAAATGTTGGGCGCAGTGACAGTGTGCAAAAGGATCAATGGATCCTATTCCAGCATGAGTGAGAACCGACAGATGATTAGCCCTACGAAACCTGTAGTTGGACCATTTTCACTGAGAGGATGGATGGTAGCCATTGACAACAGTGATCCAACAACATACAACTTGCCATGGAAAGAGCCTTGCGTGCATGAAGAAGACAACAGTAGGAAAGCAGAGATTCAGAAGATAGAGCATCTCCAAAACCTCAACCTGTTCTCCATTACTGCATAACAAGTATCCTTCATTTCACATTCTTTTACTTTTTACAAATAAAACTAAGAACTGTTATTGATATCCTGACTAAGAATAATAAGATAACCATAGCTTGCTTCAAGCCGGCAATTTTTGTGGGATCGACCCTTACTAACGTAAGGTATTACTTGGACGACCCAATGCACTTGCTGGTTAGTTGTACGAGTTATGAAAAGTGTGATTTACAATTTCGTGCACCAAGTTTTTGGTGTCGTTGCTGGGGATTATTCGAGTTTGGACGACTGACGGTTTATCTTATTACTTAGATTAGGAAAATTTTGTCTTTTTGGTTTAGAGTCTTTAATTTTTCTTTGTGTCTAGTTTCATGTTTTAAGTTTGGTGTCAATTGCATGCTCTTTTTGTTCTTCATATTTTCGAGTTTTGTGTCTCTTGTTTAGTCATTAGTTTTTCTTGTTTTGTGACTTTTCTTGTTTTTCTTGTGCATTTTCGAATTAGAAGTGACCCAAGTATAAAAATTTTTAAGTTTGGTGTCCTTTGTGTTTTTCTTTTCCTAAAAATTTCCAAAATTTCTTCTTGGTGTTCATCTTGATCTTCGAAGTGTTCTGTATCTTTAATTTTAAGACATATTTTTTTCAAAACTTCCTAACCACTTTCTCTCTTCATTTTTCAAAAATCCTCACCCAAAATCTTTCATTTATTTTATTTTATTTTATTTTATCTTCTTTTATTTTCGGTTTTCAAAAAAAAAAAGAAAAGAAAAAATAAAAAAATTTAAAATAATAAATATAATATTTCTATCTCTGATCCACATCATCTCCCTTTCTCCATCATGGACCTAAGTGAAAATGAACAGTCCAGAAGGACTCTGAGGTCATATGATAACCCCACTACTGCTTCATATGGGAGTAGTATCTGTATACCCCCCATAAGAGCTAACACTTTTGAGCTAAATCCTCAACTCATTATCATGGTGCAGTAAAATTGCCAGTATTCTGGTCTTTCACAGGAAGAACCTACTGAGTTTCTGGCACAGTTCTTACAAATTGCTGACACAGTACGTGATAAAGAAGTGGATCAGGATGTCTACAGATTATTGTTGTTTCCATTTTCTATAGAAAACCAAGCTAAGAGGTGGTTAAATAACCAACCCAAAGCCAGCATAAGAACATGGAAACAATTGTTAGACAAATTCCTGAATCAATATTTCCCTCCAAAAAGGATGACACAGCTAAGGCTGGACATCCAAGGCTTTAAACAAGAGGATCATGAATCTCTTTACGATGCCTGGGAGAGGTACAGAGAGATGCTAAGGAAATATCCCTCTGAAATATTTTCCGAGTGGGTGCAGTTAGACATCTTCTACTATGGGCTTATAGAAAAAGCCCAGATATCTCTAGACCACTCAGCTGGTGGATCTATACACATGAGAAAAATAATTGAAGAAACTCAAGAGCTCATAGATACAGTTGCTAGAAATCAGCATCTGTACCTAAGTAGTGAGTCCTCCATGAAAGAAGAGGCTAAGGCAGTATCCACTGAACTTAGTCCTTCAGAACAAGTTGCTGAACTCAATCAGCAATTATGTTTTCTAACAAAACAACTAGCAGAATTCAAAGAAATGCTACAAGAAACCAAAGATGCTAACCAGAATATGGAAAAATAATTGAATCAGACAAAATAGCAGTTATCCAAACAGATAACAGAAGAGTGCCAAGCTGTTTATTTAAGGAGTGGGAAGACATTAAATACCTCAATTCAAAGCAGCAAAAAGTCAAGGACGGAACAACTGACAGGAGGATGAGCAAACCACTACCCAAAATCCCTCTGAGGACAGTAAGAGCCCAGAGAGAAATAATTCTGGCATTCAAACGCCAGAAAAGGGTAAAGGATTGGCATTAAACGCCCAGTGGATGCCCACTTCTAGCATTCAATCACCAGAAAAGGGTGAAAAAATGGCGTTAAACGTCCAGTCCATGTCCAGTTCTAGCGTTCAAACACCAGAAAAGGGGGAAAATCTGGCGTTAAACACCTATCAACTCCCCATCCCTGGCGTTCAAACGCCAATGAGGGATCAGACACCTACAAGTGCTGATAGTAACCCTTCTGGTGCACAAAATTGTGATCATCAACAATGGCGCTAATAAACTTGGTAGCGCTCTCAAACGTGAATCACACTTCGTCACAACTCCGCACAACTAACCAGCAAGTGCACTGGGTCGTCCAAGTAATACCTTACGTGAGTAAGGGTCGATCCCACGGAGATTGTTGGTATGAAGCAAGCTATGGTCATCTTGTAAATCTCAGTTAGGCGGATAATAAATGTTATAGAGTTTTCGAATAGTAAAATAAAGCAGAAAATAAAGATAGAGTTACTCATGTAATTCAATGGTGGGAATTTCAAACAAGTATATGGAGATGCTTGTCCCTGTTGGATCTCTGCTTTCCTACTGCCTTCCTTCAATCCTTCTTATTCCTTTCCATGGCAAGCTGTATGTAGGGCATCACTATTGTCAATGGCTACATCCCATCCTCTCAGTGAAAAAGGTCCAAATGCTCTGTCACAGCACGGCTAATCATCTGTCGTTTCTCGATCATGTCGAAATAGAATCCCTTGATTCTTTTGCGTTTGTCATCACGCCCAACAATCGCGAGTTTGAAGCTCGTCACAGTCATTCAATCCCAGAATCCTACTCAAAATACCACAGATAAGGTTAGACTTTCCGGATTCCCATGAATGCCACCATCAATTCTAGCTTATATCACGAAGATTCTAATTAAGGAATCCAAGAGATATGCGCCCGGTCTAAGGTAGAACGGAAGTGGTTGTCAGTCACGCGTTCATAGGTGAGAATAATGATGAGTGTCACGGATGATCACATTCATCATGTTGAAATGCAACGAATATCTTAGAATAAGAACAAGCGGAATTGAATAGAAAATAGTAGTAATTGCATTGAAACTTGAGGTACAGCAGAGCTCCAAACCCTTAATCTATAGTGTGTAGAAACTCCACCATTGAAAATACATAAGTGATGAAGGTCCAGGCATGGCCAAATGGCTAGCCCCCAAACATGATCAATAGTCTCCTAAGATGAATAATAAAATAAAACCGAGACTAAAGATACTAGTAAAAAGTTCTATTTATACTAAACTAGCTATTAGGGTTTACAAAAGTAAGTAATTGATGCATAAATCCACTTCCGGGGCCCATTTGGTGTGTGCTTGGGCTGAGCTTGATCTATCCATGAGCTGAGGCTCCTCTTAGAGTTGAACGCCAAGTTGTAACATGTTTTGGGCGTTCAACTCTGGTTCGTGACGTGTTTCTGGCGTTTGACTCCAGAATGCAGCATGGAACTGGCATTGAGCGCCAGTTTATGTCATCTAATCACAAATAAAGTATAGACTATTATATATTGTTGGAAAGCTCTGGATGTCTACTTTCCAACGCCGTTGAGAGCGCGCCATTTAGAGTTCTGTAGCTCCAGAATATTCATTTCGAGTGCAGGGAGGTCAGATTCCAACAGCATCAGCAGTCCTTTGTCAGCCTCCTATCAAAGTTTTGCTCAGGTCCCTCAATTTCAGCCAGAAAATACCTGAAATCATAGAAAAACATACAAACTCATAGTAAAGTCTAAAAATGTGAATTTAGCATAAAAACTAATGAAAACATCCCTAAAAGTAAA
>NC_029774.3:58292497-58323472 GCF_000817695.3 Arachis duranensis | reverse complement strand
ATCAATGAATATTAGTTCTAATTAGATGAGCGGGACTTGTAGCTTTTTGCTTCTGAACAGTTTTGGCATCTCACTTTTTCCTTTGAAGTTTAGAATGATTGGCTTCTATAGGAACTTAGTATTTTAAATAGTGTTATTGATTCTCCTAGTTAAGTTTGTTGATTCTTGAACACAGCTAATATTATGAGTCTTGGTCGTGGCCCTAAGCATTTTGTTTTCCAGTATTACCACCGGATACATAAATGCCACAGACACATAACTGGGTGAACCTTTTCAGATTGTGACTCAGCTTTGCTAAAGTCCCCAGTAAGAGGTGTCTAGAGCTCTTAAGCACACTCTCTTTGCTTTGGATCACAACTTTAACCACTCAGTCTCAAACTTTTCACTTGGACCTGCATGTCACAAGCACATGGTTAGGGACAGCTTGATTTAGTCGCTTAGGCCTGGATTTTATTTTCTTGGGCCCTCCTATCCATTGATGCTCAAAGCCTAGGATCCTTTTTACCCTTGCCTTTTGGTTTTAAGGGCTATTGACTTTTTCTGCTTGCTTTTTCTTTTTCTTTCTAATTTTTTTTCGCCAATATTTTTTTTCGCAAGCTTTTGTTTTTCACTCCTTTTTCTTGCTTCAAGAATCAATTTCATGATTTTTCAGATTATCAATAACATTTCTCTTTGTTCATCATTCTTTAAAGAGCCAACAATTTTAACATTCATAAACAACAAGATAAAAAATATGCACTTATCAAGCATTCATTCAGAAAACAAAAATTATTGTCACCACATCAATATAATTAAACTAAATTCAAGGATAATTTCGAAATTCATGTACTTCTTGTTCTTTTGAGTTAGAAACATTTTTCATTTAAGAGAGATGAAGGATATATGGAGTTATTTATAGCCTTAAGACATGGTTACTAAATACTAATGATCATGAGGTAGAGACACAAAACATAAACACACATATAGCATAAAAATAAAAAATAGAAATAATAAGAACAAGGAATGAGTCCACCTTAGTGAGAGTGGCGCCTTCTTGAAGGACCAATGGTGCTCTTTGAGCTCCTCTATGTCTCTTCCTTGCTTCTGTTGCATGATCCCTAGTGATTTTGGTGCTCCTATCCTTAGTTTCTCCCAATAGTTGTGTGGAGGACAATTTATCCCTTGAGGCATCTCAGAGATTTCTTGATAAGGTCCATGAGTGGGCTCTCTTGATGTGCAGTCAAATGCTCTATTACTAAGCTATGGACCCTTGAGATGGAAGCTTTTGTCTTCCCTTTTCTCTTTTTAGAGGTTTCTTTGGCCTTAGGTGCCATCAATGGTTATGGAAAAACAAAAAAGCTATGCTTTTATCACACCAAACTTAGAATGTTGCTCGCCTTCGAGCAAAAGGAGAAGGAATAGAAGAGATGGAGGAGATAGAGGGATGTGTGTATTTGGCTATATGGGTGGGATTGGGTGGGAAAGAAATTTCAAATTTTGAAGGTAGGTGGGGTGTATGGGGAAGAGTTGATGGATGTGAGTGGTGAATGGAAAACAGAAGGGATGACCATGAATGGAGAGAGAGAGGGTGAGGTAGGTGGGGATCCTGTGAGGTTCACAGATCCTGAAATGTCAAGGATTTACATCCCTGCACCAATTAGGCGTGTAGAATGCCTTTGCATACAATTCTGGCATTTAAATGCCGAAGTGATGCTTGTTCTGGGCGTTCAACGCCCATGTGCAGCATGTTTCTGGCGTTGAACGCCAATTCCATGCTTGTTACTGGCATTCAGCGCCAACTTTCGTCAGGGCATATTCCTGGCGTTCAAACGCCAGGATGTTGCTTGTTTCTGGCATTCAGCGCCAGATCCATGCTCTATTCTGGCGTTGAACGCCAGCCAGGGTGTGATTTTTCTTCTGCTGTTTTTGATTCTGTTTTTAATTTTTAAATATTTTTTTCGTGACTCCACATGATCACAAACCTATAAAACACAAAATAACAAT
Source organism: Arachis duranensis (assembly GCF_000817695.3). Classification (NCBI taxonomy): domain Eukaryota; kingdom Viridiplantae; phylum Streptophyta; class Magnoliopsida; order Fabales; family Fabaceae; genus Arachis; species Arachis duranensis. The sequence continues at coordinate 58,321,489 of NC_029774.3, read as the reverse complement.
AAAATAAAAATAAAATTAGATAAATAAAAATTGGGTTGCCTCCTAATAAGCGCTCTTTTAATGTCACTAGCTTGACAGTGGGCCCTCATGGAGTCTCATAGATGTTCAGAGCATGATGAAGGCCTCCCAACACCAAACTTAGAGTTTGAATGTGGGGTCTTCTCAACACCAAACTTAGAGTTTGGTTGTGGCCTCCCAACACCAAACTTAGAGTTTGAATGTGGGGGCTTTGTATGACTCTAAATTGAGAGAAGCTTTTCATGCTTCCTCTCATTACCAAATAACTTGGCATTTAGCTTCATGATGGCTCCTAGATATTGAGCAACTTGCTCTTCAGTCACATCTTCATCCTCTTCAGAGGAAGAATAGTCTTCAGAGCTCATGAATGGCAGAAGGAGATTTAGTGGAATCTCTATGGTCTCTATATGAGCCTCAAATTCCTTTATGTCCTCAATAAAGAACTCCTTCTTGATTGAGAGACGTCCCAGGAGGTCTTCCTCACTAGGATTTTTGTCCTTCTCCTCCCTTGTGCATTCGGCCATATTGATTACATCAATGGCCTTGCACTCTCCTTTTGGATTCTCGTCTGTATTGCTTGGGAGAATACTGGGAGGAGTTTCAGTTACTTCCTTACTCAGCTGGCCCACTTGTGCCTCCAAATTTCTAATGGAGGATCTTGTTTCACTCATGAAAATTAAAGTGGCCTTAGACAGATCAGAGACTATGTTTGATAAGTTAGAGGGGCTCTGTTCAGAATTCTCTATCTGTTGCTGAGAAGATGATGGAAAAGGCTTGTTATTGCTTAGCCTGTTTCTTCCACCATTATTAAAGCCTTGTTGAGGCTTTTGTTGATCCTTCCATGAGAAATTTGGATGATCTTTCCATGATGAATTATAGGTGTTCCCATAAGGTTCACCCATGTAATTTACCTCTGCTATTGCAGGGTTCTCAGGATCATAAGCTTCTTCAGAAGCTGTCTCTTTAGTACTGTTGGATGCATTTTGCCATCCATTCAGACTTTGAGAGATCATGTTGACTTGCTGAGTCAACACTTTGTTTTAAGCCAATATGGCATTCAAAACATCAATTTCATGAACTCCCTTCCTCTGAGGCATCCCATTAATCACGGAATTCCTCTCAGAAGTGTACATGAATTGGTTATTTGCAACCATGTCAATAAGTTCTTGAGCTTCTGCAGGCGTTTTCTTTAGGTGAATGGATCCACCTGCAGAATGGTCCAATGACATTTTGGAAAACTCATATAGACCATAATAGAATATATCTAATATGGTCCATTCTGAAAACATGTCAGAAGGACACTTTTTGGTCATCTGCTTGTATATTTTCCAAACTTCATAGAGGGATTCACCATCTTTTTATTTGAAGGTCTGAACATCCACTCTAAGCTTGCTCAGCTTTTGAGGAGGAAAGAATTTATCCAAGAAGGCCGTGACCAGCTTATCCCAGGAGTCCAGGCTATCTTTAGGTTGTGAGTCCAACCATGTTCTAGCTCTGTCTCTTACAGCAAAAGGGAAAAGCATGAGCCTGTAGACTTCAGAATCTACTCCATTTGTCTTAACAATCTCATAAATCTGCAAGAACTCAGTTAAAAACTGATAAGAATCTTCAGATGGAAGTCCATGAAACTTGCAGTTCTATTGCATCAAAGCAACTAATTGAGATTTCAGCTCAAAATTATTTGCTCTAATGGCAGGAATTGAGATGCTTCTTCCATCAAACTTGGACGTTGGTTTAGTGAAATCACCAAGCATCCTCCTTGTATTATTATTGTTGCGTTCGGCTGCCATCTCCCTCTCTTGTTCGAAAATTTCAGAAAGGTTGCCTCTAGATTGTTGTAATTTAGCTTCTCTGAGTTTCCTTTTTAGAGTCCTTTCAGGTTCTGGATCAGCTTCAACAAGAGTGACTTTTTCCTTGTTCCTGCTCATATGAAAGAGAAGAGAAAAAGAAAAGGAAGAGGAATCCTCTATATCTGGACAAAGAGGATCCTTATTATTAGTAGAAGAAGAAAGGAATAAAAGTGGAGAATCCAATCACAAGGGTGAGGATAGAGGCAGTGACATGAAGAGAGGTGAAGAGAAGTGTTAGTAAATAAATAAATAAATAGAATAAGAGAAGAGAGGGAGAATTCGAAAATAATTTTGAAAAAGTAGTTAATGATTTTCGAAAATTAAAGATAAGATATAATTAAAATTAAAATTTAAAACAATTAGTTAATTTAAAAAGAATTTTGAAAAAGGATGAGATATTTTCAAAAATTAGATAGGGAGAAGTAGTTAGGTGGTTTTGAAAAAGATAAAAAACAAACAAAAAGTTAATTAGTTACTTGAAAAAGATATTAAAATCAAATTTGAAAAGATAAGAAGATAAGAAGTTAGATAAGATATTTTAAAATCAAATTTTTGAAAGAGATATAATTTTAAAAAGATATGATAAAAGGATATGATTAAAAAGATATGGTTGAAAAAGATATTTTGAAAAAGATTTGATTTTTTAAAATTAAAATTAATTACTTGACTAACAAGAAACTAAAAGATATTATTCTAGAAATTAAAGATTGAATCTTTCTTAAGAAGAAAGTAACAAGCTTCAAATTTTTGAATCAATCACATTAATTGTTAGTAAAGCCTTTGAAAATCATGAATTAAAGATAAGAAAAAGATTTTAATATTCAATTGAAAAAAATTCGAAAAATAGTGAGAAAAATGAAAAAGATTTTATTTTTGAAAAAGATTTTGAAAAGATAAGATTTTTAAATTTGAAAATTTGACTTGACTTGTAAGAAACAACTAATTTTAAAAAATTTTGACTAAGTCAACTCAAATTTTCGAAAATTATGAGAAAATTAAGGAAAAGATATTTTTTATTTTTTTGAATTTTTAATGATGAGAGAGAAAAACATAAAAATGACCCAAAACATGAAAATTTTGGATCAAAACACATGATGCATGCAAGAACACTATGAATGTCAAGATGAACACCAAGAACACTTTGAAGATCATGATGAACATCAAGAACATATTTTTGAAAATTTTTTTATGCAAAGAAAACATGAAAGACACTAAACTTAGAAATCTTTAATGCTTAGAAAATATGAATGCAAAGATGCACATGAAAAACAACAAAAGACACAAAACAAGAAATCATCAAGATCAAACAAGAAGACTTACCAAGAACAACTTGAAGATCATGAAGAACACCATGAATGCATAAATTTTTCGAAAAAATGCAAGAACAATATGAATATGCAATTGACACCAAACTTAAAAATTGACTCAAGACTCAAACAAGAAACACAAAATATTTTTGGTTTTTATGATTTTATGATTTTTTTTGGTATTTTCTTTATTTATTTTCGAAAAAAAGGAAAAAAACTTTTGAAAAATTTTTGAAAACAAAAGAAAAAGAAAATTACCTAATCTGAGCAACAAGATGAACCGTCAGTTGTCCATACTCGAACAATCCCCGGCAACGGCGCCAAAAGCTTGGTGCACGAAATTGTGATCATCAACAATGGCACCAATAAACTTGGTAGTGCTCTTAAACGTGAATCACACTTCGTCACAACTCCGCACAACTAACCAGCAAGTGCACTGGGTCGTCCAAGTAATACCTTACGTGAGTAAAGGTCGATCCCACGGAGATTGTTGGTATGAAGCAAGCTATGGTCATCTTGTAAATCTCATTTAGGTGGATAATAAATGTTATGGAGTTTTCGAATAGTAAAATAAAGCAGAAAATAAAGATAGAGTTACTCATATAATTCAATGATGGGAATTTCAGACAAGTATATGGAGATGCTTGTCCCTGTTGGATCTCTGCTTTCCTACTGCCTTCCTTCAATCCTTCTTATTCTTTTCCATGGCAAGCTGTATATAGGACATCACTGTTATCAATGGCTACATCCCATCCTCTCAGTGAAGAAGGTCCAAGTGCTCTGTCACAGCACGGCTAATCATCTGTCGGTTCTCGATCATGTCGAAATAGAATCCCTTGATTCTTTTGCGTTTGTCATCACGCCCAACAATCGCGAGTTTGAAGCTCGTCACAGTCATTCAATCCCGGAATCCTACTCGGAATACCACAGACAAGGTTAGACTTTCCAGATTCCCATGAATGCCTCCATCAATTCTAGCTTATACCACGAAGATTCTAATTAAGGAATCCAAGAGATATGTGCCCGGTCTAAGGTAGAACGAAAGTGGTTGTCAGTCATGCGTTCATAGGTGTGAATGATGATGAGTGTCACGGATGATCACATTCATCATGTTGAAATGCAACGAATATCTTAGAATAAGAACAAGCGAAATTGAATAGAAAATAGTAGTAATTGCATTAAAACTTGAGGTATAGCAGAGCTCCACACCCTTAATCTATGGTGTGTAGAAACTCCACCGTTGAAAATACATAAGTGATGAAGGTCTAGGCATGGCCGAATGGCCAGCCCCTATGATCTGAGAACTAAACGTCCCAAGATGTCTAATACAATAGTAAACTATCCTATTTATACTAGACTAGCTACTAGGGTTTACGTCATCTAATCACGAATAAAGTATGAACTATTATATATTGCTGGAAAGCTCTGGATGTCTACTTTCCAACGCCGTTGAGAGCGCGCCATTTGGAGTTTTGTAGCTTCAGAAAATCCATTTCGAGTGCGGGAGGTCAGATTCCAACAGCATCAGCAGTCCTTTGTCAGCCTCCTATCGGAGTTTTGCTCAGGTCCCTCAATTTCTGCCAGAAAATACCTGAAATCTCAAAAAAACACACAAACCCATAGTAAAGTCCAGAAATGTGAATTTAGCATAAAAACTAATGAAAGCATCCCTAAAAGTAACTAGATCATACTAAAAACTACCTAAAAACAATGCCAAGAAGCGTATAAATTATCCGCTCATCACCCTCTAAGAATGCTTCTCCGACCACCTCTGTAGAAAATAAACTTACAACAACTAAGGTTGAGGAATATAAAGCCAAGATGCATTATCCTCAGAAACTCCACCAAGCGGAACAAGATAAACAATTTGCCCGCTTTGCAGACTATCTCAGGACTCTTGAAATCAAGATTTCGTTTGCAGAGGCACTTGAACAAATACCCTCTTATGCTAAGTTCATGAAAGAGATCTTAAGTCATAAGAAGGATTGGAGAGAAACTGAAAAGTTTTACTCACTGAAGAATGCAGTGCAGTCATTCTGAAAAGCTTACCAGAGAAGCTCAAAGATCCCAGAAGCTTTATGATACCATGGACATTAGAGGATACTTATACCAAGACAGCTCTATGTGATCTTGGGGCAAGTATCAACCTAATACCTGCATCCACTATCAGAAAACTTGGCTTGATTGAAGAAGTCAAACGAACCCGAATATGCCTCCAACTTGCTGATGGCTCCATTAAATATCCATCAGGCATAATTGAGGACATGATTGTCAAGGTTGGCCCATTTGCCTTTCCCACTGACTTTGTAGTGCTGGAAATGGAGGAGCACATGAGTGCAACTCTCATTCTAGGAAGACCTTTCCTAGCAACTGGACGAACACTTATTGATGTCCAAAAATGGGAGGTGACCTTGAGAATCAATGAGGATGAGTTTAAGTTGAATGCTGTCAAAGCTATGCAGCATCCAGATACATCAAAAGACTGCATGAGAGTTGATATTATTGACACCCTGGTGGAAGAAGTCAACATGACTGAGAGTCTCAAATCAGAGCTAGAGGACATCTTTAAAGATGTTCAGTCTAATTTAGAGGAACCAGAGAAAATAAAAGAACCTCTGAAAACTCCTCAGGAAGGGGAGAAGCCTCTTAAACCTGAGCTCAAACCACTACCACCATCCCTGAAATATGCATTTCTTGGAGAAGATAATACTTTTCCTGTAATCATAAGCTCTACCTTAGAGCTATAAGAAGAGAAAGCACTGATTCAAGTACTAAGGACACACAAGACAGCTCTTGGATGGTCCATAAGTGATCTAAGGGCATTAGCCCAGCCAGATGCATGCACAAGATCCTATTGGAGGATGATACCATGAAGGAGGTGGTATAGAAAGAGGTCACTAAATTACTAGAGGCTGGGATTATTTATCCTATTTCCGATAGCCCCTGGGTAAGTCCTGTCCAAGTAGTCCCCAAGAAAGGAGGCATGACAGTGGTTCATAATGAAAAAAATGAACTGGTTCCTACAAGAATAGTTACAGGGTGGCGTATGTGTATTGACTACAGAAGGCTCAATACAGCCACCAGAAAGGATCATTTTCCTTTACCATTCATAGACCAGATGCTAGAAAGACTAGCAGGTCATGACTATTACTGCTTTTTGGATGGCTATTCAGGCTATAACCAAATTTCAGTAGATCCTCTGGATCAAGAGAAAATAGCATTCACATGTCCATCTTGAGTATTTGCCTACAGAAGGATGCCATTTGGCCTGTGAAATGCACCTGTAACCTTTCAGAGATGCATGCTCTCTATTTTCTCTGATATGGTAGAAATATTTCTTGAGGTCTTCATGGATGACTTCTCAGTATTTGGAGACTCATTCAGCTCCTGTCTTGATCATCTAGCACATGTTCTGAAAGGGTGCCAAGAGACTAACCTGGTTTTAAACTGGGAGAAATGTCACTTTATGGTGACTGAAGGAATTGTCCTTGGGCACAAAATTTCGAACAAGGGAATAGAGGTGGATCAACCTAAGGTAGATGTAATTGAAAAATTACCACCACCTGCCAATGTTAAGGCAATCAGAAGCTTTTTGGGACATGCGGGATTCTATAGGAGGTTTATAAAGAATTTTTCAAAAATTGCAAAACCTCTAAGCAATCTGCTAGCTGCTGATACACCCTTTGTCTTTGACACAGAGTGTCTACAGGCATTTGAGACTCTGAAAGCTAAGCTAGTCACAACACCAGTTATTTCTGCACCAGACTGGACATTACCATTTGAACTAATGTGTGACGCCAGTGACCATGCCATTGGTGTAGTACTGGGACAGAGGCATGACAAGCTTCTGCACGTCATTTACTATGCCAGCCGTGTTTTAAATGACGCGCAAAAAAGCTACACAACTACAGAAAAAGTATTGCTTGCAGTGGTTTATGCCATTGACAAGTTTAGATCCTATTTGGTAGGATCAAAAGTGATTGTGTACACTGACCATGCTGTCCTTAAATATGTACTCACAAAGCAGGATTCAAAACCCAGGCTCATAAGATGGGTGTTGCTTCTGCAAGAGTTTGATATAGAAATAAGAGACAGAAAAGGGACAGAGAACCAAGTAGCAGATCACCTGTCCCGAATAGAACCAGTAGAAGGGGTGTCCCTCCCCTCTACTGAGATCTCTGAAACCTTCCCGAATGAGAAACTCTTTGCCATTCAGGAAGTACCGTGGTTTGCAGACATTGCAAACTATAAAGTAGTAAGATTCATACCCAAAGAGTACAGCAGGCAGCAAACAAAAAAAATAGTTAACGATACAAAGTACTACTTGTGGGATGAACCATATCTCTTTAAGAGATGTGCAGACGGAATAATCCGTAGGTGTGTGCCCAGCGAAGAGGCATAGAAGATCCTATGGCATTGCCATGGATCACAATATGGAGGACATTTCAGAAGTGAGCGGATAGCCACAAGAGTCCTCCAATGTGGTTTCTACTGGCCTACTCTCTATAAAGACTCCCGAGAGTTTGTGCATAGCTATGACAGTTGCCAAAGAACTAGTAATCTGCCTCACGGTTACACCATGCCTCAGCAAGGGATCTTAGAGATTGAGTTGTTTGATGTCTGGGGTATTCACTTCATGGGGCCTTTCCCACCATCATATTCAAACACTTATGTTCTGGTGGCAATAGACTATGTATCTAAATGGGTGGAGGCAATTGCAACACCCACTAATGATACTAAGACAGTGCTAAAGTTCCTCCAGAAGCATATCTTCAGCAGATTTGGTGTCCCCAAAATACTAATCAGTGATGGAGGAACTCATTTCTATAATAAACAGCTTGACTTTGCTCTGATTCGATATGGAATTAACCACAAAGTGGCAACTCCATATCATCCACAGACAAATGGGCAGGCTGAATTCTCAAATAGAGAACTAAAATAAATCCTAGAATGGACTGTAAGTACCCGTAGAAAGGATTGGGCAAAGAGTCTGGATGATGCTCTATGGGCATACAGAACTACATTCAAAACTCCTATAGGGACCTCTCCATACTAGCTTGTGTATGGAAAAGCCTGGCACCTGCTAGTGGAACTGGAACACAAGGCCTACCGGGCAACCAGATTCCTAAACCTCGATGGCAAGTTAGCTGGAGAGAAAAGATTGCTCCAGTTGAATGAGCTAAAGGAATTCAGACTCAATGCTTTCAAAAATGCAAAAATTTACAAGGAGAAAGCAAAAAGGTGGCATGACAAGAAACTGTCATCCAGAGTCTTTGAGCCAGGACAGAAGGTTCTACTGTTTAACTCTAGGCTCAGATTGTTCCCTGGGAAATTGAAATCCCGAAGGAGGGGACCATATGTGATCACAAGTGTGTCACCATATGGATATGTAGAGCTTCAGGATGTCAACTCTGACAAAAAGTTCATTGTTAATGGACAGAGAGTCAAACATTATCTTGAAAGCAATGTTGAGCAAGAATGCTCAAAACTAAGACTAGACTAAAGCTCAGTAAAGGTCCAGCTAAAGACAATAAAGAAGCGCTTGCTGGGAGGCAACCCAGTCATTAGCAAAGGTTCTTGTTATTTAAATAATAATTATAGGAGTTTGATATAAATTATCTTTAAGGTTGATTGTCCAAATGCAGAAGTTCATAGAGTTACAGAAGAATTCAGAGCACAAACTAGAGAAAAAGAGCTCACTGGTTTGAAAATGCCAGTAAGAAGTATTTTGGGTGTTAAACGCCATAATAGGTATCATTCTGAGCGTTTAACGCCAGTAAAGATACCTTTCTGGGCGTTAAACTCCAGAATGGGCACCATTCTAGGCATTTAACACCAGAGTTGCAACATCCTGAGCATTTAGAAAAACGCCCAGCGATAAAAGATTTTTGGCATTTAACGCCAGCCAGGGTACCTGGCTGGGCGTTAAACACCCAAAATGGCCAACATATGGGCGTTAATCTCCTCAATTCCTTGTGTTCCTTCCATTTTTGCATGCTTCCTCTTCATTCTCTAAGCCATTCCTGCCCTAAGAAGTCTGAAACACTTAACACACAGATCAAGGCATCGAATGGTAATAAGAGAAGATTAAGATTAGCTAAATTAAGACCAAAGAAGCATGTTTTCAATCATAGAACTAAACTAGGAAGAAATTGTAAAATCATGCAAATCCTATGAATAAGTGGGTGAAAAGCTTGATAAAATCACTCAATTAAATACAATATAAACCATAAAATAGTGGTTTATAAGGCAGAGAGGGAGAGAGAAGGGGGAGAGGGGAAGATTGCTGCTGGTTTCGTTGGTGAGAGGCTGGTGGTGGTGAGTGGTGGCTATAGAGGTTTGGAGAGGGAGGAAAGCAAGGGACATTGGAGAGAGAGGGGAAAAACACGCAAGGGGGGCTAGGGTTCTCGCGTCTTGGGGTTATGGAAATTTAAATCCATGCGTACGCGTGGATCATGCTGATGCGTGAATGAGGTGAAAACGCATCGACGCGTACGCGTTGTTGACGCGAACGTGTGAATGGGTGTAAGTGACAATGACGCGAATGCCTATAGCACGTGAACGCGTCGACCAGAATTGTGCTAAACACACGAATCCAGCGTCGTTTTGCCGCAACTCTCTATTCCATTTGAGGGGGCAAAAATTCGCAAGCGATGCGTTCGCGTTGTTCATACCCACGCGTGGTGTTCCAAAATGAAAGTGATGCATATGCGTCATGGAGGCGTACGCGTAGACCAATTTGTGCCTATCGCACACCAGCCGCACGATTCCAGCCTAAGTTTCTGGTCGTTGGATGAAGACACCGATTTGGAATCGACTCCCACGCGTGGTGTGTTTTTTTTATGCAGTATGCAGAATGCAATGCAGGTGATGATGCATGAGCTATGATTCCTAAATTATGACGAGTAAGCATAAGATAAAATAGACCTAAAGGTGAAAAGGGACGATCATACCATGGTGGGTTGTCTCCCACCTAGCACTTTTAGTTATTGTCCTTAAGCTGGACATTAGATGAGCTCTCTGTCATGGCGGCTTATGCTTGAACTCATCCAGGAATCTCCACCAACTTTTGTACTTCTAGCAACCTCTGGGGTCCCAAATCAGACGTAGAAAGTCCTCAAGCAAATTGAAGCAAGTAACATGACCCCAAGAGTGTGGAATGCCGGATTGAACTCCGGGATCCCAAACCTTGCTTTTGCACCCGTCCTTGAATTGATCTTCATTATTCCAACCAGGTGGCAAGAGAGTTGAATCCTCATCAGAATCTCCAAATAGCCTTTTAAACCCATGCATTCGAGCATTGCACCAACCCGTGTATCTCAACTTGGAGCATACAACCATCCTAAACCTTGCAGGATAACTCCTGCCACTGACCATCTCTCTCTTGCTCTTAAAGCCACAAAGAGCACTAAGCTGACCATCTGTTTCAGGTAACCCGTATTCAAGTGGGAAAGCAAAGGTTGAAGATAAGAACTTTACCCACTTGAATGTTGTATTAGATGGTAATGGGTTCGGGAGAGTTGGAGCTAATGGTCTTGCAAGTTCTATTCCTTTATGTTCTTCCTTGAATTCTTCCACCTCTTTGCAAATCTCTTCAACTTCAACCGCAACCTCAACAAATTTTTCTGGTTCTTTCCCGTCACTCAGGTCATAAGTTGGAGGTTGAGAAAAGTCTACCTCCGCATCAAATTCAAATTCACTTGGGAAAGATTATTCATGCTCAAAGGGTTCAATGGCGAACGCAGAGTCATAACAAGAGGGGTCTAATTCATGATCATCATCTTCAAGGGATCTCGCCTCTTGAATTATTCCGTCCAATTCTTCATAAGGAACATGCCTTGGAGGTTGTGCACGATCCTCCTCAACATTAATTTCAAGCTTATTGGAAGAATACTCTACAACTCTAGATTCCCATGGAGGTTCAGCATCTCCTAAGTCTTCGGCCACCTCTTACTCTTCAACAATTATAGCTTCATCCAGCTGCTCCAACACAAAGTCATGTTGCTCACTGTCTACCAGAGTTTCTAGCTTCTCCTTCATGCTGAGTTCTTCAGTAGACTCTCCATGTGATATCGTGGGGGTACCTTGAGTCTCTGAACGTTAGGGAGCTAATCGACTTATCGCTTGCTCCAGCTGATAAAGAGTTGCACGAAATCGATCCAATGTTTCCTTGAGACGATCCCCTGATTCTTGTTTCGCTTGGATTGCACGATCAGGATCATATGGCTCGTGGGTAGATGGATATGGATATGGTGCACATGGAGGTGGTGGTTCTTGGGAGTAATTGGGTTGAAATCGGGATGCTTCTGGATATGATTCATATGGCTCATAAGGTGGGTGGCATGGTGGGTACGGGTCAGGATCATATGAGGGTGTTTTATGGTAAGGGGCTTGTGAGTATGATGGTTCAAAGCTATTGATGGTGTTTTGTGGAAATGAATTCCAATCACCTAAAACTCACCGGCAAGTGTACCGGGTCGCATCAAGTAGTAAAACTCACTTAGAGTGAGGTCGATCCCACAGGGATTGATGGATCAAGCAATTTTAGTGGGTGATTAGTTTAGTCAAGCTAACATTGAGTGAATTGTGTGAAGTTGATCAACAGAAAGTAAACTACATGAATTATAAAGTGCAAAAAGTAAAATTGGACAGAAACTTAAAGAGAAAGAAACGTAAATTGCAAAGAACTTAAATGACAAGAAATGTAAATTGCATGAAATGTAAAAGGGCTGGGGGTTGGAAAGTAAAGAAAGTAGTAAATCAGTAACTTAGAGCAATTGCAGAAAATGTAAAGTTGCAAGGAATGTAAACCAAGATCACAGCAAACATCAAGTGTAAAATGCAAAGGAACAGGAAGATCTAAACTACAATGAAAGTAAATTTGGAAGCAAAGGGAGTAGAAAGCAATGAGAACAGAAGATTGAACTCAAGCTCAATGGGAATTGAATTGTGAAATTTGCAGAAAAGAAAACTTGCAGAAGAAGGAAAATGAAGCAGAGAAGAAAAGAAAACTCAAATGTGATTTTTAATTCTCAAATTCAACAAGGAAAATTAAAAGAGATAGAGCTTTTCTATCCTACTCCTATTGCTCCCTAGTGGAGCCAGCCCCCTTATGAAAATGAGAATGATGCCTTTATATAGGCTTTTTACAAAATAAAATGAAATTGAAATGAAAAACAAATTAAATGAAAATCCTAATTCTAGCTTGTTCTTGTGCCTTTTAGTGATGATAATGGCCTTAGCTTGCTTTGGATTTGAGGAGAAATGGGTTTGGTTGGCCTTGATTCAATTTGGTGAGGAATTAAATTTAAATGGAATTTTGGTTGAATTTTGGCCCATGAGTGTTTGCTCCCAGTAGAGTGCTCTGCTCTTGTGGGGAGCGGAGCATTGAGGCTTGTCTTTGGCCTCTTTGTTGCGTGCCAAGTTGGTTACCTCAGGATAGTGCTCTGCTCTTGTAGGGAGCGGAGCATTGCTGCTTCCTTGGTGAGGTACCCGTGTTCAAGACTTGGGGGTTGCATTCTTGCCCAATTTCCTTGCATTTTCTTTGGGAGAGAGCACGACAATGCTCTCCAAGAGAGCGCTGTGCTCTCCAAGTGAGCGCTACTTTGTTTTGGAGTGAGGCTCCCTCTTCGAATCCTGGCGAAACCACTTTGATTCATTTTTGCTTGTTTATGGTCCTTAAAGATGCCTTTCATTCGTGCCTCAATTTCATGCCAAATATTGATTGCCATATATCGTTGGAAAGCTCTGAATGTTAGCTTTCCAACACAACTAGAAGAACATCAATCGGACATCTGTAGCTCAAGTTATGGTCCTTTGAAGGAGGCATGGTCATGCTGTGAGCGCCCAAGCTTAACAAAGCGAAAATTTTGCTTCCACGCTCATTTTTGCCTCATGATCCTGTGGGGATTCCCTTGTAAGTTGGGTTAGCACTTTACGGTTGAAAGCTTGGTAGGTGTCCAAGTCAAGTTCAGATTTGGGAATAGAATCTGGATTTGTCGCAGATAGGATTGGATAGATCCTAAGGAAGAATTTCTGTATGTAATCTGATGATTATAGTGAAATTCCATCACTGTTGTGATGGAGACTGGATGTAGGCTGCATTGCACTTAGCAGCTAAACCAGGATATTTTTGGGTGTGATTCTCTCTATCTCTTCTACTCCTTTTTGTTTCTGTTGCGTTAGAGACAAAATCGAAAAATATCTCCTAACCGGTTACAAGATAAAACGAAAATGTCTCTTAACTTGTTATGAGACAAAAAGCAGAAATATCTCCTGAAGTTCTTTTTAAAGTCAGAAAGTAATATTCAGCAAAAAGGAGGCTAAGATTTAACCTCCCTTCTCTTAGCAACTGATTACCATTAATTGGTATCAGAGCTTGGTCTAAAAGAGATCAAGCTTTGCAGCTTGGAGAAAAGATCCTGATGGCAGTCAACAGTGGCTCAACTCTGGTGTCCTATACTCTGACAGAAGGTCAGTCAAGCAATAGACCTCCACTCTTCAATGGAAAGAACTACAGTTACTAGAAAGAAAGAATGATGATATTTGTTCAATCTGTAGATTACAGACCATGAAAGATAATCCTGGAAGGTCCACAATTTCCAGCCATTACAACAGATGACGGTGTGGTTACTTTCAAAGGTGAAGCTGATTAGAATGATGATGACAGAAAGAAAGTAAAGCTCAACGCCAAAGCTATCAACTTGCTCAACTGTGCGGTCAGCTTCGAGGAATACCAACGGTATCAAGATGCACAACAGCAAAGAAAATCTGGGATAAACTTCAAGTTACTCATGAAGGCACAACCTAAGTCAAAAGATCCAGAATAGACATGCTAAATAGAGACTACGAAATGTTCTTGATGAAGGAAGGAGAAACAATTGATGAAATGTTTGAAAGATTCAATATTATCATCACTGGCTTGGATGCTATGGAAATCAGACATCTTGAATTTGTACTTGTGAGGAGAATATTGAGATGTCTCACTAAAGAATGGGAAACCAAGGCCATAATAATAGCTAAGAGTAATTGTATTGATGAAATGACATGTGATGATCTAAGAGAAAACTTACTTGCTTTTGAAAACACTTATTTAAAGAGAGATACAAAAAAGAAAGGAGTTACTCTCAAATCAGTCACTAAACCTCTAGATGATGAATCCAGTGAAAATTTATCTGACAATGACTTTGTTTTGTTTGCAAAGAAATTCAAAAAAAATGATGAAACTGAAGGAATAGAACAAAGGAGGTATTTCAAGCAAGACAAAGAGGGACCTAAGCAAGGTGATCTGCAACAATTGCTAGGAAACTAGACACTTCAAATCTGATTGTCCAAAACTAAGGAAAGAGGACAAACCAAAAAAGGAAAGGAGGAAAGGACTCATGACTTCACGGGAAAACTTGGAAAATGACACTGATGAAGACGAAGAATCAGAAACCAAATCTCAAACTTGTCTCATGACCGATCACATAGAGCAGGTAGTATTTCTTGATCCCTCCACTGAAAACCTTCATCTTATGATTGATCATATTTCTGAAAAGATTAAATGTTTCTTAAATGAAAACCAAGATCTTGAGTCTCAAATAGAAATTCTAAAAGCTGAAAATGGGTTTCTTAAAGATAAATTAAGGGAAGCCAAAACTGCTGTTGATCTTGTTGAAGAAAACAAGCAGTTAAAAGCTGAACTTAAGAGCTGTGAATATCATCATTCTGTGACTGCAAATCTAAATTATTTTGAGAAAATGAGTGGCTGCATAAAGAGGTAAAAAGACTTAAAGAGGACTTAGCCAACTTTGCTCAAGGTTCTGAAAATTTAAATAAACTCTTGGCTAGCCAAAAACCTCTTTATGATAAAGCTGGTTTGGGATTTTACAAATCTGAAAAATTTATTGAAAAACTTTCTTTTACCAACTTGGCATCCACCTCAGATGACATAAGGTTTCAAAACCCAGCAAGCTTTAGAAAATTAAGAACTAAAAAATTTTGTTGATTATGCAATCGGAATGGACATTTTCCTATTTAGTGTTTCATAAGTGAAAGGATAATTGGAGATAAAGTTACAAGATTGTTTGTGTTTATAATGGTTTGGGACAAAGGAGATGGTTTGACATTAAAATATCCAAAAATATTTGCATACCTAAGGTCACTTAAGTGTTTTTGTAGGTTTGCCTAGCATCCAAGAGAAAAGAGAACATATGGTATATGGATAGTGGGTGCTCTAGGCATATGACTGGAAAGTCAACATTCTTCATCAAGTTTGATGAGTATGATGCAGGCTTTGTTACTTTCGGTGACAATGGAAAAGGAAAAACAATGGCCCTAGGTAAAATAGGTAAGAATTTCTCTTCTTTCATTAATGATGTTTTGCTTGTTGATGGATTAAAGCACAACCTACTAAGCATTAGCCAATTGTGTAATCTTGGTTATTTGGTTAATTTTAGAAAATTGGATTGCTTGGTTATTTGTGAAAAATACGGTGATATTTTGTTTGAAGAAAAAAGATGCAATAATGTATATGGATTAACTCTAGCGGACTTAAAGGATCAAAAAGTAACTTGTTTTACCTCTCTTAAATCTGAAAAATGGCTTTGGCACAAGAAATTGGGACATGCAAGCATGTACCAAATTTCTAAGCTTGCTAAAAAGAATTTGGTTAGTGGAATTCCTAATATTAAATTTGATAAGGATATTACTTGTGATGCTTGTCAACTAGGCAAACAAGTAAGATCTTCTTTTAAACCAAAAGATGGAATTTCCATTAAACGGCCATTGAAATGTTGCATATTGATCTTTTTGGTCTAACTAGAACCCAATGTTTGGGTGGTAAACACTATGGTTTGGTGGTGGTGGATGATTACTCTATATTTGGTTGGGTTCTTTTCTTAGCTCACAAGAATGATGCATTTCATGCTTTTTCCTCACTTTGTAAAAAGATTCGAAATGAAAAAGATTTGAAAATTGCTCACTTAAGAAGTGATCATGGAAAGGAGTTTGAAAATCAAGATTTTGAAAAATTCTGTGATGATTTTGGTATTGCTCATAACTTTTCATGTCCTAGAACTCCTCAACAAAATGGGATAGTTGAAAGAAGGAATAAAAGACTTCAAGAAATGACTAGGACAATGCTTTGTGAAAATCATGTACCAAAATTTTTGTGGGCTGAAGTTGTAAACATAGCTTGCTATATTCTTAATAGAACCATCATTAGAAAAGGTTTAAAGAAAACTCCATATGAGCTTTGGAAAGGAACCCCACCTAATCTTAAGTACTTCCACATTTTTGGACACAAATGTTTTCTGCTTAATAATAAAGAAAATCTTAGAAAGTTTGATCCAAAATCTTATGAAAGAATGTTTGTTGGATACTCCACCACTAGCAAAGCTTTTAGGGTTTACCTCAAAGAACATAGAACAATTGAGGAATCCATACATGTATCTTTTTGTGATTCTAACTTTATTCCAAGTTATGTGTTAGATGATGATACATGTATTGAAACTAATGTGAACCAACAAGCCAGTCAAGAAAATGCCAAGTCTATCCTAACTGTTGAATCTGTCTCTCCAAAAATGTCTCTTTAAAATGAAGGAGACATTCTGTTTTGTCTCCTGAACAAGCCAGAGAATCCAGAACATAGTTGTCTACTGAAACTCGTCAAGGTAGAACCTTTCCTCAAAGGCCGCGTGAATGGAAATTTTTGAAGGGTTACCCTCATGAATTCATCATTGGTGATCCTTCCCAAGGCATAACCACTAGATCCTCAAGAAAGAAGTAAGTGGAACCAAGCAATGTTGCCTTCTTGTCCCAATTGGAACCTCTCAATGTAAAGCAAGCTCTTGAAGACCTCTCATGGTTAAAGCCATGGAGGAAGAGCTAGCACAATTTGAAAAGAATGAGGTTTGGACTCTTGTACCAAATCCAAGTGATAAAAAGGTAACTGGTACAAAATGGATTTACAAAAATAAATTGGGTGAGGATGGTAGTGTTATTCGTAACAAGGCTAGATTAGTGGCCCAAGGTTACGATCAAGAGGAAGGTATTGATTTTGATGAGTCATTTGCTCTAGTAGCAAGAATGGAAGCAATTAGATTGCTTCTTTCCTATGCTGCCTACAAAGGCTTTAAAATGTTTTAAATGGATGTCAAATGTGCTTTTCTTACTGGTTTTATAGATAGGGAAGTATTTGTGTCTCAACCCCCCAGTTTTAAAAGCAAAGAGTTTCCAAATCATTTTTTTAAACTATCAAAAGCCCTCTATGGCCTTAGGCAAGACCTAGAGCTTGGTATGAAAGGCTTAATGCCTTCTTGTTGGGAAATAATTTTCAAAGGGGTACCACCGATACTAATTTATTTATAAAAGAATCTAATGATGATATCTTACATGTTTAAGTTTATGTGGATGACATTGTGTTTGGTTCGGCCAATGAAGCCTTGTGTGAAGAGTTTGGAAAACTTATGACTAGTGAGTTTGAAATGAGTTTAATGGGAGAATTAACCTTCTTCCTTGGTCTTCAAATTAAACAAACTCCTAGTGGTATTTTTATTCACCAAGGTAAATATGCCAAAGAGTTAATCAAGAAATTTGGTCTTGAAAATTCCAAACCAATGGGAACTCATATGCATCCAACCACAAAACTTGACGAGGATGAAAATGGAAAAGATGTGGATGAAACAAAGTATAGAGGAATGATAGGATCTCTCATATATCTTACATTCTTTAGGCCAGATATTGTTCAAAGTGTGGGTGTATGCTCAAGGTTTCAATCTCACCCAAAAGAATCCCATCTTTTGGTTGTTAAAAGAATTATTAGATACGTTAAAGGCACATGTGATCTTGGCTTGTGGTATCCAAAATCTAATGTGTTGCTTCCTTGGAAGCTCACGGATGAGCGGGTAATTTATACGTTTTTGGGCATTATTTTTAGGTAGTTTTTAGTATGTTTTAGTTACTTTTTAATATATTCTTATTAGTTTTTATGCAAAAATCACATTTCTGGACTTTATTATAAGTTTGTGTGTTTTTCTGTGATTTCAGGTATTTTTTTTGCTGAAATAGAGGGACCTGAGCAAAAATCTGATTCAGAGGCTGTGAAAGGACTGCAGATGCTGTTGGATTCTGATCCTCCTGCACTCGAAGTGGATTTTCTGGAGCTACAGAAGCCCAATTGGCAGGCTCTCAATTGTGTTGGAAAGTAGAAATCCTGGGATTTCCAGCAATGTATAATAGTCCATACTTTACCCGAGATTTGATGGCCCAAACTGGCGTCCAAACGCCCACCAAAGACCCTTTTTTGGCATAAAACGCCAGAACTGGCACCAAAGCTGGAGTTAAACGCCCAAACTGGAACCCAAGCTGGCGTTTAACTCCAAGGATGGCCTATGCACGTGAAAGCTTCAAAACTCAGCCTAAACACACACCAAGTGGGCCCCGGAAGTGGATTTCTGCACTATCTGCTCATTTTCTGTAAACCTAGGTTACTAGTCTAGTATAAATAGCACTTTTGACTATTGTATGGGAGTCTTTTTACCTTTTGGGAGTTCTTTGAACCCTTTTTGGAGGCTGGCCATTCGGCCATGCCTAGACCATTTTGTTCTTATGTATTTTCCAACGGTGGAGTTTTTACACCTCACAGATTAAGGTGAGGAGCTCTGCTGTTCCTCATGAATTAATGCAAGTACTATTGTTTTTCCTTCAATTCACGCCTACTTCTTCTCCAAGATATACTCTTGTACTTAATATAGTTAAGTTAGAATGAAGGGGGTGACCCGTGACAATCACCCACTATCTTAACCAAGATCCACGTGCCTGACAACCACAAAGTGGTCTACATAATGTTCAACGTAGTCATTGGATGCCAGCCAGAGTATATTCTTTTGGGTCTCTGATCTGCGATTCGCATCGTCTCTCCTGACAACAGAGCATCTGAATCTACGATTAGAACCTTCGTGGTATAGGCTAGAACCAATAGCATTCCTGAGATCCGGAAATTCTAAACCTTGTCTGTGGTATTCCGAGTAGGATCTGGGAAGGGATGACTGTGAAGAGCTTCAAACTCGCGACTGTTGGGTGCAGTGACAGTGTGCAAAAGGATCAAGGGATCCTATTCCGACATAAGTGAGAACCGACAGATGATTAGCCATGGGGTAGCTGTGCCTGGTATTTTTCATCCGAGATGAGAAATCCGACAATTGATTAGCCATACAAAAACCGTGGAGGACCATTTTCACTGAGAGGATCATATAGCTTTCCATGGAAGAGAACATGCATGATTGGATGTAAACAATAGGAAAGCAGAGGTTCAGGAGCAACAAAGCATCTCCAAACGCTTATCTGAAATTCCCACCAATGAATTACAGAAGTATCTTTATCTTATTTTATGTTTTATTTATCTTTTAATTATCAAAATCTTATAACCATTTGAATCCGCCTGACTGAGATTTACAGGATGACCATAGCATGCTTCAAGCCGTCAATCTCCGTGGGATCGACCCTTACTCAGGTAAGGTATTACTTGGACGACCCAGTGCACTTGCTGGTTAGTTGTGCGGAGTTGTGAAAAGTGTGATGACAATTTTGTGCACCATGTTTTTGGCGCTGTTGCCGGGGATTGTTCGAGTTTGGACAACTGACGGTTCATCTTGTTGCTTAGATTGGGTAATTTTATTTTATTTTATGTTTAAGCTTTTTGTCTTTATTTTTGAAAAATACAAAAAATATATTTTAAAAAAAATCATAAAAACCAAAAAAATACTTTATGTTTCTTGTTTGAGTCTAGTGTCAAATCCCAAGTTTGGTGTCAATTGCATGTTTTTAATTTTCCTAAGTTTTCGAAAAAATTCATGCATTGTGTTCTTCTGTGATCTTCGAGTGGTTCTTTATGATTTCCTTTGTCTGATCTTATGATTTTCCTGTTTTGTGTTTTATGTTATTTTTCATATGCATTTTCAAAATCATAGTGTTTGAACATTCAAAATTTCTAAGTTTGGTGTCTTGCATGTCTCTCTTTTCTTAAAAATTTTTAAAAATATGTTCTTGATGTTCATCATGATCTTCAAAGTGTTCTTGGTGTTCATTTTGACATTCAAAGTGTCCTTGTATGCATTACTTGTTTTGATCTTGCATTTTTATGTTTATTTCATTTTGTTATTTTTCTCTCTCTTCATTAAAAATTTAAAATTAAAAAAAATATATCTTTTCTAGTAAATAATACAGAGAAATGAAGATTTAGAACATAAAGCAGAAGAATCACAGAGAAAAAGAGCTCACTGGCAATAAAACGCCAGTAAAGAGGCACTTTGTGCGTTAAACGCCAGAATGGCTATCATTCTGGGTGTTTAACGCCAGTAAAGCAATCATTCTGGGCGTTAAATGCCAGAATGGACAGCATTCTGGGTGTTTGGAAAATGCCCAGTAAAGAAGGATTTCTGTCGTTTAACGCCAGCCAGGGTATCTGGCTGGGCATTAAACACCCAAATAGGCCGCCAAGTGGGCGTTAAATGCCAGAATGGATAACATTCTGGGCGTTCAATGCCAGGATGACACATGGGAGGTAATCTCATTTCCAATTCAAATTTTTTTTCAAATTCTCATGTTTTAAATCATGATTTTTAAATCTTATCTTTCCACACTTTCAAAAATCCTTGCTAACAATTAATGTTTTGATTCAAAAATTACAAGTTTGTTACTTTCTTGTTAAGAAAGGTTCAACCTTTGAATTTTAGAATCATATCTTTTAATTTCTTGTTAGTCAAGTCATCAATTTTTAAAAATCAAATCTTTTTTTCAATCATATCTCTTTAAAAATTAAATCTTTTTCAATTATATCTTTTCAATCATATCTTTTTAAAATCAAATCTTTTTCAATCATATTTTTTTATGTCGATTTCAAAATCTTTTTTTTTCTAACTTCTTATCTTTTCAAAATTATTTTCAAATCTTTTTCAAACAAATTACTATTTCTTATCTTTTTCAAAACCACCTAACCACTTTACCAAGTCCAATTTTCGAAAATCACTAACCCCTTTTTCAAAAATCTTTTTAATTAACTACTTGTTTTAAATTCAATTTTTCGAATACTCTCTCTTTCTCTCTCTCACATCTATTTCTATTTATTTGCTAACGCTTCTCTTCTACTTATAATTTAAACCCTTTCTCTCTCTCTCTGTGTGTGTTCGAATTCCTCTCATTCTCTTTCTACCTCATTCCTCTATTCTTCTTTTCTTTTGACACATCAAGAAATCTCTATACTATAACATAGAGGATTCCACTACTCCCTTTGTTCTCTTCTTTTTCATATGAGTAAAAATAAGGATAAAAATATTCTTGTTGAAGCTGATGCTGAACCTGAAAGGACTCTGAAGAAGAAGCTAAGAGAAGCTAAAGCACAACACTCCGGAGAGGACCTTACAGAGAATTTTGAAAAAGAAGCAAACATGGTAACCAAACCCAACAATAATGCCAGAGATGCAAAGAAGATGCTTGGTGACTGGTGCATGAAACTGTGATCATCAACAATGGTGCCAATAGACTTGGTGCTCTCAAACGTGAATCACACTTTGTCACAACTCCGCACAACTAACCAGTTAAGTGCACTGGGTTGTCCAAGTAATACCTTACGTGAGTAAGGGTCGATCCCACGGAGATTGTTGGTATGAAGCAAGCTATGGTCATCTTGTAAATCTCAGTTAGGCAGATTCAAATGGTTATAATGGTTTTAGAAAATTATAATAATTAAAGAATCTCTGCTTTCCTACTGCCTTTCTTCAATCCTTCATACTCCTTTCCATGGCAAGTTGTACGTAGGGAATCACCGTTGTCAATGGCTACATCCCATCCTCTCAGTGAAAATGGTCCAAATGCTCTATCACAGCACGGCTAATCATCTGTCAGTTCTCGATCATGTCGGAATAGAAACCATTGATTCTTTTGCGTTTGTCATCACGCCCAACAATCGCGAGTTTGAAGCTCGTCACAGTCATTCAATCCCTGAATCCTACTCGGAATACCACAGACAAAGTTTAGACTTTTCGGATTCTGAAGAATGGTCGCCAATAGTTCTAGCTTATACCACGAAGATTCTGATTAAGGAATCCAAAAGATACTCGCTCGTTCTAAGGTAGAACAGAAGTGGTTGTCAGTCACACGTTCATAGGTGAGAATGATGATGAGTGTCACAGATCATCACATTCATCATGTTGAAGTGCAACGAATATCTTAGAACAAGAATAAGCTGAATTAAATAGAAAATAGTAGTAATTGCATTGAAACTCGAGGTATAGCAGAGCTCCACACCCTTAGGGCAGTGTGCGCTGATTGCTTATTCTCCTTTGATTTGGTCATGGGCCACGCTTTTAAAAGCGTGGCCTAAGGCTCCAAAGTGTGCTCCAACTTCAAAGTGTGCCCCAAAGCTCTTTTTTTCTCCTTTTTAGCTTATTTTGTGCCTCTTTGCTTCTTTTTCTTCTTATTTCCTACAAGATTTATAAATTTAAAAGATCAAGGAAATATACCATTTAATCACAAAAGCATTCAATATTTAAGCTCAATTCATCAATTTCTTGTATGAAAAAGCATAGAAAAATAGGTATATGATGGATTGTCATCAGTTCTCAGGATCATAGGCTTCTTCTGCAGAAGATGCCTCTTTCGTACTGTTGGATGCATTTTGCCATCCATTCAGACTTTGAGAAATCATGTTGACTTGCTGAGTCAACATTTTGTTTTGAGCCAATATGGCATTTAGAGCATCAATCTCAAGAACTCCCTTCCTCTGAGGCGTCCCATTATTCACAAAATTCCTCTCAGAAGTGTACATGAATTGGTTATTTGCAACCATGTTAATAAGTTATTGAGCTTCTGCAGGTGTTTTCTTTAGGTGAATGGATCCACCTGCAGAATGGTCCAGTGACATCTTAGAGAACTCGGATAGATCATAATAGAATATATCTAGAATGGTCCACTCTGAAAGCATGTCAGAAGGACACCTTTTGGTCATCTGTTTGTATCTTTCCCAAGCTTCATAGAGGGATTCACCATCTTTCTATTTGAAGGTCTGAACATCCACTCTAAGCTTGCTCAGCTTTTGAAGAGGAAAGAACTTAGCCAAGAAGGCCGTGACCAGCTTATCCCAAGAGTCCAGGCTATCTTTAGGTTGTGAGTCCAACCATATTCTAGCTCTGTCTCTTACAGCAAAAGGGAAAAGCATGAGCCTGTAGACTTCAGGATCTACTCCATTAGTCTTAACAGTCTCATAGATATGCAAGAACTTAGTTAAAAACTGGTAGGGATCTT
Source organism: Arachis duranensis (assembly GCF_000817695.3). NCBI lineage: Eukaryota > Viridiplantae > Streptophyta > Magnoliopsida > Fabales > Fabaceae > Arachis > Arachis duranensis. The sequence goes on along the minus strand of NC_029774.3, from coordinate 58,298,031 downwards.
CTGATGGAAGTCCATGAAACTTGCAGTTCTGTTGCATTAGAGCAACTAGTTGAGGTTTTAGCTCAAAATTGTTTGCTCCAATGGCAGGGATTGAGATTCTTCTTCCATCAAACTTGGAAGTAGGTGTAGTATAGTCACCAAGCATCCTCCTTGCATTATTGTTGTTGGGTTCGGCTGCCATATCCTTTTCTTGTTCGAAAATTTCAGTAAGGTTGTCTCTGGATTGTTGTATTTTAGCTTCTCTCAGTTTCCTCTTCAGAGTCCTTTCAGGTTTAGGATCAGCTTCAACAAGAATGCCTTTTTCCTTGTTCTTGCTCATATGAAAAAGAAGAGAATAGAAAAAGAAGAGGAATCCTCTATGTCACAGTATAGAGATTCCTTTATGTTAGTAGAAGAAGAAAGGAATAGAAGAAGGAAAAGAGTTAAGAATACAAACACAAGGGGGAAGATAGGTTCGAATTCTTGAGATGAAGAGAAGTGTTAGTAAATAAATAAATAAATAGAAGAAGATGAGAGTGAGAGAATTTCGAAAATTAATTTTGAAAAAGGGTTAGTGATTTTCGAAAATTAAGAGAAGAATTAAAATTAAAATTAAAATTTGAAACAATTAGTTAATTAATAAAGTTTTGAAAAAGAGGGAGGAATTTTCGAAAATTAGAGAGGAGGAAGTAGTTAAGTGGTTTTGAAAAAGATAAGAATTTTAAAACAAATAAAAAGTCAATTAGTTAGTTGAAAAATATTTGAAAATCAATTTTAAAAAGATAAGAAGTTAGAAAAGATATTTTGAAATTGATTTTGAAAAAGATATGATTTGAAAAAAAAAAGATATTTTTAAAAGATATGATTGAAAATGATATTTTGAAAAAGATTTAATTTTTAAAATTTAAAATTGATTACTTGACTAATAAGAAACTAAAAGATATGATTCTAGAATTTGAAGATTGAACCTTTCTTAACAAGAAAGTAACAAACTTCAAATTTTTGATAAATCAAATTAATTGTTAGTAAAGTTTTCGAAATTTTGAAATAAAGGTAAGAAAAAGATTTTGAAAAATAATTTTAAATTTTCAAAAATCATAAAAGAAAAATGAAAAAGATTTGATTTTTGAAAAAGATTTTGAAAAGATAGAATTTTTAAAATTGAAAATTTGACTTGATTTGTAAGAAATAACTAAGTTTTAAAAAAATTTTGACTAAGTCAACTCAAATTTTCGAAATTTATGAGAAAAAAAGGAAAAGATATATTTATTTTTTATTTTTTTTTTGAAATTGAATTTTAATGATGAGAGAGAAAAACATAAAAATGACTCACAACATGAAAATTATGAATCAAAACACATGATGCATGCAAGAACACTATGAATGTCAAGATGAACACCAAGAACACTTTGAAGATCAAGATGAACATCAAGACTTATTTTTGAAAAATTTTAAAGAAAAGAAAAATATGCAAGACACCAAACTTAGAAATTTTTAATGCTTAGACACTATGAATGCAAAAATGCATACGTAAAACAACAAAAAACACAAACAAGAAAACATAAAGATCAAACAAGAGGACTTATCAAGAACAACTTGAAGGTCATGAAGAACACCATGCATGAAATTTTCGAAAAAATGCAAAAATCTTTAAAACATGCAATTGACACCAAACTTAAAATTTGACGCTAGACTCAAACAAGAAACACAAAATATTTTTGGTTCTTTATGATTTTATTAAATTTTTTTGTATTTTTTTCGAAAATAATTTTTGAAGAAACGAAAGCAAAGAAAAATTTTTTGAAAAAAATATTTTTGAAAACTTTTTGAAAACAAAATTACCTAATCTGAGCAACAAGATGAACCGTCAGTTGTCCAAACTCGAAAAATCCCCGGCAACGGCGCCAAAAACTTGGTGCACAAAATTATGATCATCAACAATGGCGCCAACAGACTTGGTGCTCTCAAACGTGAATCACACTTTGTCACAACTCTGCACAACTAACCAGTAAGTGCATTGGGTCGTCCAAGTAATACCTTACATGAGAAAGGGTCGATCCCACGGAGATTGTTGGTATGCAGCAAGCTATGGTCATCTTGTAAATCTCAGTTAGGCGGATTCAAATGGTTATAATGGTTTTCGAAAATTATAATAATTAAAGAATCTCTGCTTTCCTACTGCCTTTCTTCAATCCTTCATACTCCTTTCCATGGCAAGTTGTACGTAGGGAATCACCGTTGTCAATGGCTACATCCCATCCTCTCAGTGAAAATGGTCCAAATGCTCTATCACAGCACGGCTAATCATCTGTCAGTTCTCGATCATGTCGGAATAGAAACCATTGATTCTTTTGCGTTTGTCATCACGCCCAACAATCGCGAGTTTGAAGCTCGTCACAGTCATTCAATCCCTGAATCCTACTCGGAATACCACAGACAAAGTTTAGACTTTTCGGATTCTGAAGAATGGTCGCCAATAGTTCTAGCTTATACCACGAAGATTCTGATTAAGGAATCCAAAAGATACTCGCTCGTTCTAAGGTAGAACAGAAGTGGTTGTCAGTCACACGTTCATAGGTGAGAATGATGATGAGTGTCACAGATCATCACATTCATCATGTTGAAGTGCAACGAATATCTTAGAACAAGAATAAGCTGAATTAAATAGAAAATAGTAGTAATTGCATTGAAACTCGAGGTATAGCAGAGCTCCACACCCTTAATCTATGGTGTGTAGAAACTCCACCGTTGAAAATACATAAGTGATGGTGGTCCAGGCATGGCCGAATGGCCAGCCCCCAAAATGTGATCAAAGATGTAAAATCCCATATGAAAATACAATAGTAAAAAGTTCTATTTATACTAAACTAGTTACTAGGGTTTACAGAAATAAGTTTAAATGCAGAAATCTACTTTTAGGGCCCACTTTGGTGTGTGCTTAGGCTGAGCTTGAGCTTTACACATGCAGAGGCTTCTCTTGGAGTTAACCACCAAGTTGTAACGTGTTTCTGGCGTTTAACTCTGGTTTGCAGCATAGAACTGGCGTTGAATGCCAGTTTGCATCGTCTAAACTCGAATAAAGTATGGACTATTATCTATTGCTGGAAAGCTCTGGATGTCTACTTTCCAACGCCATTGAGAGCACTCCATTTGGAGTTTTATAGCTCCAAAAAATCTATTTCGAGTGCAGGGAGGTCAGAATCCAACAACATCATCAATCCTTTTTCAGCCTGAATCAGATTTTTGCTCAGGTCCCTCAATTTCAGCCAGAAAATACCTGAAATCACAGAAAAACACACAAACTCATAGTAAAGTCCAGAAATTTGAATTTTTCATAAAAACTACTAAAAACATCCCTAAAAGTAGCTAGATCCTACTAAGAACTACCTAAAAACAATGCCAAAAAGCGTATAAATTATCCGCTCATCAGTGACTATGCTGCACCAACTTCCAATTTCTATGGAAGAAGCATTTTAATTCCTACCATTGGAGAAAACAACTTTGAGCTTAAGCCTCAATTATTTTTTCTAATGCAGCAGAATTACAAGTTTCATGGACTTCTATGAGAAGATCCTCATCAGTTCTTAGCTGAATTCTTGCAGATCTGTGATACTGTTAAGACCAATGGGGTTGATCCCGAGGTCTACAGACTTATGCTTTTCCCCTTTGCTGTGAGAGACAGAGCTATAACATGGTTGGACTCACAACCTAGGGAAAGCCTAAACTCTTGGAACAAGCTGGTCAATGCCTTCTTGACTAAATTCTTTCCACCTCAAAAGTTGAGCAAGCTCAGAGTGGATGTCCAAACCTTCAGACATAAGGTGAATCCCTCTATGAGGCTTGGGAAAGATACAAGCAATCAACCAAAAGCTGTCCTTGTGACATGTTTCCAGAATGGAGCATCATATGTATATTATATGATGGTCTGTCTGAAATGTCCAAGATGTCATTGGACCATTCTGCTGGTGGATCCCTTCATCTGAAAACACCAGCAGAAGCCCAGGAACTCATTGAGATGGTTGCAAATAACTAGTGCACGAAATTGCATTCACACTTTTTGCAATCCACACAACTAACCAGCAAGTGCACTGGGTCGTCCAAGTAATACCTTACGTGAGTAAGGGTCGATCCCATGGAGATTATTGGTTTGAAGCAATCTATGTTTATTTTATTATTCTTAGTCAGGATATTAATTAAAATTATCAGTATGTTTATTTTATTAATCTTAGTCAGGATACCAATAGAATTCTTTAGCCTCGTATAAAGTAAAAAGGGCATAAAATAAATAGTTGTTACTTGTTGTGCAGTAATGGGGAATATGTTGGAGTTTTGGAGATGCTTTGTCCTCTGAATTTCTGCAATGTAATATTCAACTCAATTGTTTGTAAAGCACGTCTACGGCAAGCTGTATGTAGGGTGTCACCATTGTCAGTGGCTACTTCCCATCCTCTCAGTGAAAACGTTCCAGGTGCTCTGTCACAGCACGGCTAATCAGCTGTTGGTTCTCAATCATGTTGGAATAGGATCCATTGATCCTTTTGCGTTTGTCATCACGCCCAGCAATCGCGAGTTTTAAGCTCGTCACAGCCATTCAATCCTTGAATCCTACTTGGAATACCACAGACAAGGTTTAGACCTTCCGGATTCTCAAGAGTGGCCGCCATCAATTCTAGCTTATACCGCGGAGATTCTGATTAAGGAATCTAAGAGAAGCTCATTCAGTCTGATGTAGAACGGAGGTATTTGTCAGGCACACGTTCATGGATTGAGGGAGGTGATGAGTGTCACGGATCATCACCTCCTTCATAATTAAGTGCGAATAAACATCTTAGATCGGACCATACATACGTTTGAGTGAAATAGAAACAATTGCATTAATTCATCGAGACGCTGCAGAGCTCCTCACCCCCAACAATGGAGTTTAGAGACTCATGCCGTCAAAAAGTATGTAATTCAGATCTGAAAATGTCATGAGGTACAAGATAAGTCTCTAAAAGTTGTTTAAATAGTAAACTAGTAACCTAGGTTTACAGAATATGAGTAAACTAAGATAATTGGTGCAGAAATCCACTTCTGGGGCCCACTTGGTGTGTGCTGGGGCTGAGATTAAAGCTATCCACGAGTTAAGGCCTTTCTTGGAGTTTAACTCCACGTTATAACGTGTTTTGGGCGTTCAACTCCGGATCATGACGTTTTTCTGGCGTTTAACTCCAGACAGCAGCATGTACTTGGCGTTCAACGCCAAGTTACGTCATCTATCTTCGCCCAAAGTATAGACTATTATATATTGCTGGAAAGCCCTGGATGTCTAATTTTCAACGCCGTTGAGAGCGCCCCAATTGGACTCCTGTAGCTCCAAAAATTCCATTCCGAGTGCAGGGAGGTCAGGATCCAACAGCATCAGCAGTCCTTTTTCAGCCTAACTCAGATTTTTGCTCAACTCCCTCAATTTCAACCAGAAAATACCTGAAATCATAGAAAAATATACAAACTCATAGTAAAGTCCAGAAATATGATTTTTGCCAAAAAACTAATAATATTCTACTAAAAACTAA
>NC_029774.3:58287607-58292396 GCF_000817695.3 Arachis duranensis | reverse complement strand
AGAATTCAGATAGTATTATTGATTCTCCTAGTGTAGTATGTTGATTCTTGAACACAGTTACTTTATGAGTCTTGGCCGTGGCCCTAAGCACTTTGTTTTCCAGTATTACCACCGGATACATAAATGCCACAGACACATGACTGGGTGAACCTTTTCAGATTGTGACTTAGCTTTGCTAAAGTCCCCAGTTAGAGGTGTCCAGAACTCTTAAGCACACTCTTTTTGTCTTGGATCACGACTTTAACCACTCGGTCTCAAGTTTTTAACTTGGACCTGCATGCCACAAGCACATGGTTAGGGACAGCTTGATTTAGCCGCTTAGGCCTGGACTATTTCCTTAGGCCCTCCTATCCATTGATGCTCAAAGCCTTGGATCCTTTTTACCCTTGCCTTTTGGTTTTAAGGGCTGTTGGCTCTTATTCCTTTTCTTGATCCAATGATTTTTTGTAAATTTTTTTTTCACTACTTTTTCTTGCTTCAAGAATCAATTTCATAATTTTTCAGATCATCAATAATATTTTTCTTGTTCCTCATTCTTTCAGGAGCCAATATTCATAAAATTCAAGATAAAAATTATGCACTGTTCAAGCATTCATTCAGAGAATAAAAAGTATTGCCACCACATGTAATTAATTATAATATTTATTATTAAGAACTCGAAAAATATAAATTACTTCTTTATTTTAAAAATCTACTGCTTTATTCATGTCTGATGATGATGAGAAAAATAAATTATAACTTAATTGGAAATAAAACCAAAATAGATATGCTAATTACTACTACTACTATATATCTTCCAAGGTAAATTTCTATAATAACACTATCACAGAGTGAAAGCTAAAATTAGAACTCAACAATCTGTGTTTTGAGAAGTAGATGTTCCTCTAGTCTGTGGGGTGCTTTTCAAGGATTAATTTCTGGCGCTTCAGTTCTCTTAAATCACGCCCTTGCTCTTCCTGTTCCTTAAGCAGTTTGCAAAGCATGCTACTTTGATTGTTCTGTTCTTCCTTTATTTGGTTCATAGCTTTTTGCAATTTGGAAATAGATGCTTCAATATGTTCCCAATATTCGAATTGATGAAGTTCTGGGAGGACTTCCTGTGCTCTCCTCTTGATTGGATCATCCTGTAGCTGTTGTCTGTCCATTGATATTCTAGTGATTGGCCTTTCAACTGAGATATACTCTGTTATTCCCATCTTCACTCCGGCATCTCTGCAGAGCATAGAAATTAAGCTTGGATAGGCCAATCTGGCGTCCTTGGAATTCTTGTTTGCTATTTTGTATAGTTCACATGAGATCAGTTGATGAACCTCTACTTCTTTTCCCAACATAATGCAGTGAATCATCACTGCTCTTTTAACAGTAACTTCAGAACGGTTGCTGGTGGGTAATATGGAACGCCCAATAAAATCTAGGGTCATAGAGGGCAGCTCCAATTATTCTTTGCCTGTCTGTTTGCCATAGATTAGCATAGAACTCCTGAACCATGTTCCTTCCCACTTTCGTTTCAGGATTGGCTAGGATTTCCCAGTTCCTGTTTCGAATTTGCTCTTGGATCTCCGGATATTCATCTTCCTTCAGGTCAAATTTAACTTCCGGGATCACTGATCTGTGACTCATTATTTTGTAGTAGTGGTCTGAATGTTCTTTAGTTAAGAACTTCCCTTGATTCCAAAGTGGCTTTGGAATATTCTCTTTCTTGCCTCTTGGGTTGGGGTGTTTTCCTTTAGGGGCCATGATCAAAGTGAGAATGTTTTTGTGATCACGGATAAGCACACCAAACTTAGAGGTTTGCTTGTCCTCAAGCAAAAGAAAAGAGAGAAGATGAATAGGAGGAGAGCAAGTGTGGAATGGTGGATGAGGAGAGGGGCGCCGAAAGTGGTTATAAAGGGGAGGGGGTGGGTTTTCAAAAATAAAAAAGAGATATAAGATAAAAGATATGATTTATAAAAGATAAATATGACAAGAAAAGGATATAATTCAAAAAGATATGAATGATATTTAAAAATAATTTTGAAATTTATAATTTGAAAAAGATTTTTAAAAGATAATTAAGTTTGAAAAGAGATTGGAAAAAGAGTTGGATTGGATTGAAAATCATTTGTTTTTATGGGTTAAGATGCATGTAAAATCTTTGAAGTAGGGATTTCAGAAATTAGAGATTTTAGAAATTAGGATTAAAATTTTTGAAATTGAAGGATGATATTTGGAAACATGTTAATGCAAGAAATCATGAGTTGAAAAATAAAAATTAGAAAATTTTTGAAGAAAAATGAATTTTACCTCCTCCCCACCATCCTGGCGTTAAACGCCCAAACGATGCATGTTTTGGGCGTTTAACGCCCAAATGTTGCTTCTCCTGGGCGTTCAACGCCCAGCTGCTGCTTCTTTCTGGCGTTGAACGCCAGGAAGTCCTTTGTCACTAGGCGTGTTTTTGAACGCCCAGGATGCTATCAATCTGGCGTTAAACACCCAGAAGGTGCTTCTTTCTGGCGTTCAATGCCCAGAAGATGCTCCCTTCTGGCGTTTAACGCCCAGATGGCTACCCTTACTGGCGTTGAACGCCTAGTGGGTGCTTCTTTTGGGCGTTCAACGCCCAAAACGTTTCTTACTGGCTTTTTGATGCCAGTAAGCTTTCCAAATTTCCCTGTAAATTTGTGACTTCAATCAATTGCTATTTCACCTTTTGAAGATACTCTGGCATCTACCTGTAAAACTTAATCAATTAGAAAAGACAAATAAAATTAAATTTTGTGAATGGCTGGGTTGCCTCCCAGCAAGCGCTTCTTTAATGTCATTTAGCTGGACTGTTACTGAGCTTTTAATCAAGTCTCAGTTTTGAGCATTCTTGCTCAAAATTGCCTTAAAGATAATGTTTAACTCTCTGTCCATTAACAATGAACTTTTTGTTAGAGTCATTATCCTAAAGCTCTACGTATCCATATGGTGATACACTTGTAATCACATACGGACCTCTCCACCGGGATTTTAATTTTCCAGGGAATAATTTGAGCCTAGAATTGAATAGCAGAACTTTCTGCCCCTGCTTAAAGACTCTGGATGATAGTTTCTTATCATGCCATCTTTTTGCTTTCTCTTTGTAAATTTTTCCATTTCAAAAGCATTGAGTCTAAATTCCTCTAGCTCATTTAACTGGAGCAATCGTTTTTCTCCAACTAACTTGGCATCAAGGTTCAGGAATCTGGTTGCCCAGTAGGCCTTGTGTTCCAGTTCCACTGGCAAGTGACATGCCTTTCCATACACAAGCTGGTATGGAGAGGTCCCTATAGGGGTCTTGAATGCTGTTCTGTATGCCCACAGAGCATCATCCAAGCTTCTTGCCCAATCCCTTCTACAGTTAATTACAGTCTGTTCCAGGAATTCTTTTGAGTTCTCTATTTGAGACTTCAGCTTGTCCATTGGTCTGGGAATGGTATGGAGTGGCTACCCTGTGGCTGACTCCATAACGAACCAAGGCAGAGTAAAGCTGTTTATTGCAGAAATGACTGCCCCCATCACTGATTAATACTCTAGGGGTACCAAATCTGCTGAAGATGTGTTTCTAGAGGAATTTTAACACTGTTTTAGTGTCATTAGTGGGTGTTGCAATAGCGTCCACCCATTTGGATACATAATCCACTGCCAACAGAATATAAGTGTTTGAGTATGATGGTGGGAAGGGCCCCATAAAGTCAATACCCCATACATCAAACAAATCAATCTCTAAGATCCCTTGTTGAGGCATGGCATAACTGTGAGGCAGATTGCCAGATCTTTGGCAACTGTCACATTTAAGTACAAATGCTCGGGAATCTTTATAGAGAGTGGGCCAGTAGAAGCCACATTGGAGGACTCTTGTGGCTGTTCGCTCACTTCCAAAATGTCCTCCATATTGTGATCCATGGCAGTGCCATAAAATCTTTTGTGCTTCTTCCTTAGGCACACATCTACGGATTACTCCGTCTGCACATCTCTTGAAGAGATATGGTTCATCCCAAAGATAGTACTTTGCATCTGTGATCAATTTCTTTGATTGCAGCCTACTGTACTCTTTGGGTATGAATCTCACTGCCTTGTAGTTTGCAATATCTGCACACCATGGCACTTCCTGAATGGCAAAGAGTTGCTCATCCGGAAAGGTTTCAGAGATCTCAGTAAGAGGGAGGGACGCCCCTTCCACTGGCTCTATTTGGGACAGGTGATCTGCTACTTGATTCTCTGTCCCTTTTCTGTCTATTATTTCTATATCAAACTCTTGCAGAAGCAACACCCATCTAATGAGTCTGGGTTGGTTTTGAATCTTGCTTTGTGACTAGATATTTAAGAGCAGCATGATCAGTATATACAATCACTTTTGATCTTACCAAATAGGATCTGATTTGTCAATGGCGTAAACCACTGCAAGTAACTCTTTTTCTGTGGTTGTGTAGTTCTTCTGTGCGTCATTTAGAACACGGCTGGCATAGTAAATGACGTGCAGAAGCTTGCCATGCTTCTGTCCCAGCACTACACCAATGGCATGGTCACTGGCATCACACATTAATTCAAATGGTAATGTCCAGTCTGGTGCAGAGATGATTGGTGCTGTGACCAACTTAGCTTTTAGAGTCTCAAAAGCCTACAGACACTCTTTATCAAAGATAAATGGCGTGTCAGTAGCTAGCAGGTTGCTCAGAGGTTTGGCGATTTTTGAAAAATCCTTTATAAACCTCCTATAGAATCCTGCATGCCCCAGAAAGCTTCTGATTGCCTTAACATTGGCAGGTGGTGGTAATTTTTCAATTACCTC
>NC_029774.3:58286767-58287530 GCF_000817695.3 Arachis duranensis | reverse complement strand
TTTTCTCCTGATCTTGGGGATCTACTGCAGTTTGATTATAACCTGAATATCCATCCAGGAAGTAGTAGTATTCATGACCTGCTAGTCTTTCTAGCATTTGGTCTATGAATGGTAAAGGAAAATGATCCTTTCTGGTGGCTGTATTGAGCCTTCTATAATCAATACACATACGCCACCCTGTAACTGTTCTTGTAGGAACCAGTTCATTTTCTTCATTATGAACCACTATCATGCCTCCCTTTTTAGGGTCGACTTGGACAGGGCTTACCCAGGGGCTATCAGAAATAGGATAAATAATTCCAGCCTCTAGTAATTTAGTGACCTCCTTCTGCACCACTTCCTTCATGGCTGGATTCAGCCGCCTTTGTGGTTGGACCACTGGCTTGGCGTCACCCTCCAATAGGATCTTGTGCATGCATCTGGCTGGGCTAATGCCCTTAAGATCACTGATGGACCCCCCCAAGAGCTGTCTTGTGTATCCTTAGCACTTGAATTAGTGCTTCCTCTTCCTGTGGCTCTAAGGTAGAGCTTATGATAACAGGGAAGGTATCACCTTCTCCCAGAAATGCATATTTTAGGGATGGTGGTAATGGTTTGAGCTCGGTTTTTGGAGGTTTCTCCTCTTTCTGAGGGATTTTCAGAGGTTCTATTATTTTCTCTGATTCCTCCAGATCAGGCTGAACATCTTTAAAGATGTTTTCTAGCTCTGATTCGAGACTCTCAACCATATTGACCTCTCTTACCAGAGAGTCAATGAGATCAG
>NC_029774.3:58281066-58286543 GCF_000817695.3 Arachis duranensis | reverse complement strand
CAAAGTCAGTAGGAAAGGCAAATGGCCCAACCTTGACAATCATGTCTTCAATCATGCCTGATGGGTATTTAATGGAGCCATTAGCAAGTTGAAGACATATCCTGGTTGGTTTGATTTCTTCAGTCAAACCAAGCTTTCTGATAGTAGATGCAGGTATTAGGTTGATACTTGCCCCAAGATCACATAAAGCTTGCTTGGTACAAGTACCCTCTAATGTGCACGGTATCATAAAGCTCCCGGGATCTTTAAGCTTCTCAGGTAAGCTTTTCAGAATGACTGCACTGCATTCTTCAGTGAGGTAAACTTTTTCAGTCTCCCTCCAATCCTTCTAATGACTTAAGATCTCTTTCATGAACTTAGCATAAGAGGGTATTTGCTCAAGTGCTTCTGCAAATAGAATCTTTATTTCAAGAGTCCTGAGATAGTCTGCAAAGCGAGCAAATTGCTTATCCTGTTCCGCTTGGCAGAGTTTTTGAGGATAAGGCATTTTGGCTTTATATTCCTCAACCTTAGTTGTTGCGGGTTTATTGCCTGTAGAAGTGGGTTGGGAAGCCTTTTTAGAAGGGTAGCTATCAACACTTGTATGTGGCTGATTTTCCACTGGCGTTTGAATGCCAGGGGTTGAAGCTGGAGTGGCGTTAAATGCCAACTCCTTATTTGCTACTGGCGTCTGAACGCCAGAACTATGCTCCCTTTGGGCGTTCAACGCCGGATTCATGCTTGTTTCTGGCATTGAACGCCAGGAATGAGCATGGTCTAGGCGTTCAGCGCCAGTATTGTTCCTCTCTGGGCTCTGATTGTCCTCAAAGGGATTTTGATTGGCCATTTGTTCATTTCTTGGCTTCCTGCTGCTTTGAAGTGAGGTTTTTAATGTTTTCCCACTTCTTAATTGAACTGCTTGGCATTCTTCTGTTATTTGTTTTGACAGTTGCTTTTTTGTTTGCTTTAACTGTACTTCCATATTCCTGTTAGCCATTCTTGTTTCCTGTAGTATTTCTTTGAATTCGGCTAGCTGCTGGGTTAGAAAGTCTAATTGCTGATTGAGTTCATTAGCTTGATCTACAGGACTGAGTTCAGCAGTTACTGTTTTAGCTTCTTCTTTCATGGAAGATTCACTGCTTAGGTACATATGCTGATTTCTGGCAACTGTATCAATAAGCTCTTGAGCTTCTTCAATTGTTTTTCTCATATGTATAGATCCACCAGCTAAGTGGTCTAGAGAAATCTGAGCTTTTTCTGTAAGCCCATAGTAGAAGATGTCTAATTGCACCCACTCTGAAAACATTTCAGAGGAGCATTTTCTTAGCATCTCTCTGTATCTCTCCCAGGCATCATAAAGGGATTCATTATCTCCTTGTTTGATGCCTTGGATGCTTAGCCTTAGCTGTGTCATCCGTTTTGGAGGGAAATAGTGATTCAGGAATTTTTCTGACAGCTGTTTCCATGTTTTTATGCTGTTCTTAGGCTGGTTATTTAACCACCTTTTAGCTTGATCTTTTTACAGCAAATGGAAATAGTAATAATCTGTAGACATCCTGATCTACTTCCTTATCATGTACTGTGTCAGCAATTTGTAAAAATTGTGCCAGAAACTCTGTAGGTTCTTCCTGTGGAAGACCGGAATACTGGCAGTTTTGCTGCACCATGATAATGAGCTAAGGATTCAACTCAAAGCTACTAACTCCAATGGAGGGTATACAGATACTACTCCCATATGAGGCAGTAGTGGGGTTAGCATATGACCCCAGAGTCCTCTTGGACTGCTCATTCCCACTCAGTTCCATGATGGAATAAAGGAGATGATATGTATGTTGATATTATTTATTTTATAAAAATTTATTTTATAAAATAAAATAAAAACGAAATAAACAAAAGAAATTGAAAGTATTTTGAAATTGAAATCTGAATTTTTATAAAAAAAATTTCGAAAAATGTAGTTTAAAATTAGTTAAGAAAGATATATTTTTTGAATTTTGAATTTTTTGATGAAAGAGAAAAAAAACACACAAAAGACACAAGACTTAAAATTTTTAGATCTAATGCTCCTTATTTTCGAAAATTTTGGAGGGAAAACACCAAGGAACACCAAACTTAAAAATTTTAAGATCAAAACACAATAAAGACTCAAGAACACCAAGAACAAAATAAAGAACACCAAACTTAAAATTTTTAGAAAACCAAGATAAATTTTCGAAAATTATGAAAAGATTAACAAGAAAACACCAAACTTAAAGTCTGGCACAAGATTAAATCAAGAAAAATTATTTTTGAAAAAGATTTTAAAGAAGATACCCAATTATCAAAAACAACTACTAAAGCTCCAGCAAAATGGGCGGCTTGATTTTAAAAATTTTCAAGTGCATACAAAATATGCAATTGACACCAAACTTAGAACAGGACACTAAACTTACGAAAAAAATTAAAAATTGATAAAGAAAAATAATATTTTTGAAAAATTTTTTTGACAAGAAATTATCCAATCAGAATTTAATGACTCTATAACAACAGAAATAAATTATTCCTAATCTATGAAATAAAATATGCCTTCAATTGTTCAAACTCAACAATCCCCGGCAACGGCGCCAAAAACTTGGTGCACGAAATTGCATTCACACTTTTTGCAATCCGCACAACTAACCAGCAAGTGCACTGGGTCGTCCAAGTAATACCTTATGTGAGTAAGGGTCGATCCCACGGAGATTATTGGTTTGAAGCAATCTATGTTTATTTTATTATTCTTAGTCAGGATATTAATTAAAATTATCAGTTGGAATTATTAGATTGGAAAAATAAAAGAGAATAAAATCGTTACTTGTTGTGCAGTAATGAGAAATATCTTGGAGTTTTGGAGATGCTTTGTCCTCTGAATTTCTGCAATGTAATATTCAACTCAATTGTTTGTAAAGCACGTCTACGGCAAGCTGTATGTAGGGTGTCACCATTGTCAGTGGCTACTTCCCATCTTCTCAGTGAAAACGTTCCAGGTGCTCTGTCACAGCACGGCTAATCAGCTGTTGGTTCTCGATCATGTTGGAATAGGATCCATTGATCCTTTTGCGTTTGTCATCATGCCCAGCAATCATGAGTTTTAAGCTCGTCACAGCCATTCAATCCTTGAATCCTACTTGGAATACCACAGAAAAGGTTTAGACCTTCCGGATTCTCAAGAGTGACCGCCATCAATTCTAGCTTATACCGCGGAGATTCTGATTAAGGAATCTAAGAGAAGCTCATTCAGTCTGATGTAGAACGAAGGTGTTTGTCAGGCACACGTTCATGGATTGAGGGAGGTGATGAGTGTCACGGATCATCACCTCCTTCATAATTAAGCGCGAATAAACATCTTAGATCGGACCATACACACGTTTGAGTGAAATAGAAACAATTGCATTAATTTATCGAGACGCTGCAGAGCTCCTCACCCCCAACAATGGAGTTTAGAGACTCATGCCCTCAAAAAGTATGTAATTCAGATCTAAAAATGTCATGAGGTACAAGATAAATCTCTAAAAGTTGTTTAAATAATAAACTAGTAACCTAGGTTTACAGAATATGAGTAAACTAAGATAATTGGTGCAGAAATCCACTTCTGGGGCCCACTTGGTGTGTGCTAGGGCTGAGATTAAAGCTATCCACGAGTTGAGGCCTTTCTTGGAGTTGAACTCCATGTTATAACGTGTTTTGGGCGTTCAACTCCGGATCATGACGTTTTTCTAGCGTTTAACTCCAGACAGCAGCATGTACTTGGCGTTCAACGCCAAGTTACGTCATCTATCTTCGCGCAAAGTGTGGACTATTATATATTGCTGGAAAGCCCTGGATGTCTAATTTCCAACGCCGTTGAGAGCGCCCCAATTGGACTCCTGTATCTCCAAAAATTCCATTCCGAGTGAAGGAAGGTCAGGATCCAACAGCATCAGCAGTCCTTTTTCAGCCTAACTCAAATTTTTGCTCAGCTCCCTCAATTTCAACCAAAAAATACCTGAAATTACAGAAAAACACACAAACTCATAGTAAAGTCCAAAAATGTGAATTTAACATAAAAACTAATGAAAACATCCCTAAAAGTAGCTCAAACTTACTAAAAACTATATAAAAACAATGCCAAAAAGCGTATAAATTATCCGCTCATCACAACACCAAACTTAAATTGTTGCTTGTCCCCAAGCAACTAGATAAATAAAATAGGATTAAAAGAAATTAAGAAGTAATAATATTTTAGAATTTTTTTAAGTAAAGCTCAGATTCTTATTAGATGAGCGGGGCTTGTAGCTTTTTGCCTCTGAACAATTTTGGCATCTCACTTTATCCTTTGAAATTCAGAATGGTTGGCAACCATAGGAACTCAGAATTCAGATAGTGTTATTGACTCTTAAGCACACTCTTTTTGCCTTGGATCATGACTTTAACCACTCAGTCTCAAGTTTTTAACTTGGACCTGCATGCCACATAGTCTCTGATCTATCTAAGACCACTCTCAGTTTCATGAATGAAACAAGGTCCTCCATCAGAAATTTGGAGGCACAAGTGGGTCAGCTGAGTAAAAGAGTTACTGAAACTCCTCCTAGTACTCTCCCAAGTAATACAGAAGAGAATCCCAAAAGAGAGTGCAAGGCCATAACTATAACCAAAATGGCCAAACTTGGAGAGAGTGAAAAGACAGTGATTACTGATGAGCGGATAATTTATACGCTTTTTGGCATTGTTTTTAGATAGTTTTTAGTAAGTTTGAGCTACTTTTAGGGATGTTTTCATTAGTTTCTATGTTAAATTCACATTTCTGGACTTTACTATGAGTTTGTGTGTTTTTCTGTGATTTCAGGTAAATTCTGGCTGAAATTGAGGGACTTGAGCAAAACTCTGAAAAAGGCTGCAAAAGGACTGCTGATGCTGTTGGAATCTGACCTCCCTGCACTCGAAATGGATTTTCTGGAGCTACAGAACTCCAATTGGCGCGCTCTCAACGGCGTTGGAAAGTAGACATCCAGAGCTTTCCAGAAATATATAATAGTCCATACTTTATTCGGAAATTGACGACGTAACTTGGCGTTGAACGCTAAGTACATGCTGCTGTATGGAGTTAAATGCCGGAAAAACGTCATGATCCGGAGTTGAACGCCCAAAACACGTTATAACTCGGAGTTCAACTCCAAGAAAAGCCTCAGCTCGTGGATAGATCAAGCTCAGCCCAAACATACACCAAGTGGGCCCCGGAAGTGAATTTATGCATCAAATACTTACTCATGTAAACCCTAGTAGCTAGTCTAGTATAAATAGGATAAGTTACTATTGTATTAGACATCTTTGGTCTCAGTTTTGTATCATTCTTCATCTTATGAGACTATTGATCACATTCAGGGGGCTGGCCATTCAGCCATGCCTGAACCTTTCACTTATGTATTTTCAACGGTGGAGTTTCTACACACCATAGATTAAGGGTGTGGAGCTCTGCTGTACCTCAAGTTTCAATACAATTA
>NC_029774.3:58264464-58280733 GCF_000817695.3 Arachis duranensis | reverse complement strand
CATTTTCCCGAGAGGATTGAAAGTAGCCACCGATGATGGTGATGCCCTACATACAGCTTGCCATGGAAAGGAGTAAGAAGGATTGAAGGAAGAGTGAGTAGTGAAGTAGAGTTTCAAGAGGAGCACAGCATCTCCATACACCTATCTGAAATTCTCACTATTGATTTACATAAGTATTTCTATCCCTTTTTATTCTCTATTTTATTATTAATTTTCGAAAACCCATAAACTAATTTAATCTGCCTAACTGAGATTTACAAGGTGACCATAGCTTGCTTCATACCAACAATCTCTGTGGGATCGACCCTTACTCGCGTAAGGTTTATTACTTGGACGACCCAGTATACTTGCTGGTTAGTTGAACGGAGTTGTGAGCTTCTCTAACAGTGCCTGGAATTCTTTTATCACAATTTTGTCCACCAATTACCAGTAAGGAAGACCTCAAGGGACATCCACTGACCAATAATAAGTTCCCTATTGAGGAACCAGAGGAATCTGAGACTCATACAGAGACCATAGAAATTCCACTGAACCTACTATTGTCATTTATGAGCACTGATAAATATTCTTCCTCTGAAGAGGACGAAGACACTGTTGAAGAGTAAGTTGCTCAGTATCTAAAAGCAATCATGAAGCTGAATGCGAAGTTATTTGGTAATGAGACTTGGGACGATGAACCTCCATTGCTCATCAATAAACTGAATACATGGATTCAGCAGACATTGCCTCAAAGGAAACCAAATCCCGGGAAGTTCTTAATACCTTGCACCATAGGCACGATAAACTTTGAAAAGGCTCTATGTGACCTGGGGTCAGGTATCAACCTCATAACACTCTCTGTAATAGAGAAACTAGGGATCTTTGAGGTATAAGCTGTAAGAATCTCACTAGAGATGACAGACAAATCAATGAAACAGGCTTATGGACTTATAAAGGATGTCTTAGTGAAGGTTGAAGGCCTTTATGTCCCTACTGACTTCATAATCCTAGACACTGGGAGGGATAAGGATGAATATATCATCCTTGGAAGACCCTTCCTAGCCACAGCAAGGGTTGTGATTGATGTGGATAGAGGGGAGTTAGTCCTTCACTTGAATGAGGACTACCTTGTGTTTAAGACTCAAGGATCTTCTTCTGTAAACATGGAAAAAAAGCATGAAAAGCTTCTCTCAATACAGACTCAGACAGAGCCCCACACTCAACTTCTAAGTTTGGTGTTGGGAGGCCACAATCATGCTCTGAGCACTTGTGAAGCTCTGTAAGAGCTTCCTGTCAAGCTATTGACATTAAAAAAGCACTTATTGGGAGGCAACCTAATTTTATTTATCTATATTAATTACTTTTTCATTTTATTTTCCATTGTTATTATATGTTTTCTTTAGGTTGACGATCATGTGAAGTCACAAAAATAGCTGCAAAATTAAAGCAGAATCAAAAATAGCATCAAAAATAGCACACCCTGGATGATGAGCTTACTGGCGTCTAAACGCCAGTAAGGATAGCAGAATGGGTGTTTAACGTCCAGTCTGGCAGCATTCTAGGCGTTAAATGCCAGAAATGGCACACAGACTGGCATTTAACACCAGAAAAGGGTGTCTGGTGTCTGGCTGGCGTTAAACGCCAGTAAAGGTAGCAGAATGGGCGTTTAACCCTCAGACTAGTAGCATTCTGGGCGTTAAATGCCAGAAATGGCAGCTAGACTGGCGTTTAACGCTAGAAAGGGGCATCAGTCTGGTGTTTAAAGCCAGAAATGCCACACAGAGCGCGTTTAAATGCCAGAAAGGTGTAGGGATGAGAAATCCTTGACACCTCAGGATCTGTGGACCCCACAGGATCCCTACTTACCCCAACTCGCTCTCTTTCCTCTTCACACCTTTCCAAAACACTCTTCCTCAAACACCATCCACCTATCAAATCCTACCCTCTTTCCTATAATCTCTTCACCACTCACATCCATTCACTATTTCCCATCATACGCTTCACCTACCCCACCCACTCAAATTCAAACCATTTCCCTCCCAAACCCACCCATTCTCATATGGATCCCCTCCCTCTCTTACCCTATAAATACCCCTCCTTACCACCTTCAATTTCACACATCACAAACCCTTCCTTACCCCCTTGGCCAAACCACTCACCCCCTCTATCTCCTCTATTTCTTCTTCTTTTCTTCCTTTCTCTCTTCTTTTGCTCAAGGACGAGCAAACCTTTTAAGTTTGGTGTGGGAAAAAGCTTTGATTTTTGTTTTTCCATAACCATTAATGGCACCTAAGACCGGAGAAACCTCTAGAAAGAGGAAAAGGAAGGCAATTGCTTCCACCTCCGAGTCATGGGAGATGGAGAGATTCATCTCAAAGGCCCATCAAGACTACTTCTAGGAAGTTGTGGCCAAGAAAAAGGTGATCCCCGAGGTCCCCTTCAAGCTCAAAAAGAGCAAATATCCGGAGATCCGATAAGAGATTCGAAGAAAAGGTTGGAAAGTTTTCACCAACCTTATCTAACAAGTCGGAATCTTAATGGTTCAAGAGTTCTATGCTAACGCATGGATCACTAAGAACCATGATCAAAGTGTGAACCCAAACCCAAAGAATTGGTTCACAGTGGTTCGGGGGAAACACTTGGATTTAAGTCCAGAAACTGTGAGGTTGGCATTCAACTTACCAATGATGCATGGAGATCTTCCTCCTTTCATAAGAAGGGTCAACTTTGATCAAAGGTTAGACCAAGTCCTCATAGATATCTGTGTGGAAGGAGCCCAATGGAAGAGAGATTTCAAAGGCAAGCCAGTTCAACTGAGAAGGCTTGACCTTAAACCCATGGCTAGAGGATGGTTAGAGTTCATCCAACGCTCTATCGTTCCTACTAGCAACCGGTTCGAAGTAACTGTGGATCGGACTATCATGATCCATAGTATAATGATTGGAGAGGAAGTAAAAATTTATGAGATCATACCTCTAGAACTATACAAGGTGGCTAACAAGCCTTCCACTTTGGCAAGGTTAGCCTTTCTTCATCTCATCTGTCACCTATGCAATTCAGCCAGAATTGTCATAGAGAAAGACATCCTCATTGAAGAGGACAAGGCCATTACTAAAAAGAGGATGGAGCGAACAAGAGAGCCCACTCATGGACCTCAACAAAAGCATGAGAAAGTCCCTCATCAAGAAATCCCTGAGATGCCTCAAGGGATGCATTTTTCTCCACACAACTATTGGGAGCAACTCAATACCTCTTTAGGAGATTTGAGTTCCAATTTGGAGAAACTAAGGATGGAGCATCAAGAGCACTCCATTATCCTCCATGAAATTAGAGAGGACCAAAGGGCCATAAGGGAGGAACAACAAAGGCAAGGAAGAGATATTGAGGAGCTTAAGCACTCCATAGGATCTTCAAGAGGAAGAACTAGCCGTCATCACTAAGGTGGACCTATTCTTTAATTTCCTTGTTCTTATTTTTCTATTTTTCAATTTTTATGCTGTATGCTTTGTCTATGTTTGTGTCTTTATTACATGATCATTAGTGTCTAGTGTCTATGTCTTAAAGCTATGAATGCTCCATGAATCATTCACCTTTCTTAAATGAAAATTGTTTCTATTTGCAAAAGAACAAGAAGTACATGAATTTCAAAATTTATCTTGAAATTAGTTTAATTATTTTGATGTGGCGGCAATACTTTTTTGTTTTCTGAATGAATGCTTGAACAGTGCATATTTTTTATAGTGAAGTTTATGAATGTTAAAATTGTTGGCTCTTGAAAGAATAATAAAAAAAGAGAAATGTTATTGATAATCTGAAAAATCATAAAATTGATTCTTGAAGCAAGAAAAAGTAGTGAAAAACACAAAGTTTGCGAAAAAAAAAAGGCGAAAAAAAGAGAAGAAAGAAAAAGAAAAAGCAAGCAGAAAAAGCCAATAGCCCTTTAAACCAAAAGGCAAGGGTAAAAGAGGATCCAAGACTTTAAGCATCAGTGGATAGAAGGGCCCAAAGGAATAAAATCCTGGCCTACGCGGCTAAATCAAGCTGTCCCTAACCATGTGCTTGTGTCATAAAGGTCGAGGTGAAAAGCTTGGGACTGAGTGGTTAAAATCGTGATCCAAAGCAAAAGAGTGTGCTTAAGAACTCTGGACACCTCTAACTAGGGACTCTAGCAAAGCTGAGTCACAATCTGAAAAGGTTCACCCAGTTATGTGTCTGTGGCATTTATGTATCTGGTGGTAATACTGGAAAACAAGATGCTTAGGGTCACGGCCAAGACTCATAAAGTAGCTGTGTTCAAGAATCGATATACTAAACTAGGAGAATTAATAACACTATCTGAATTCTGAGTTCCTATGGATGCCAATCATTCTGAACTTCAAACGATAAAGTGAGATGCCAAAACTGTTCAGAAGCAAAAAGCTACTAGCCCCGCTCATCTAATTAGAACTAAGCTTCATTGATCTTTTGAGATTTATTGTATATTCTCTTCTTTTTATCCTATTTTTGTTTTCAGTTGCTTGGGAACAAGCAACAATTTAAATTTGGTGTTGTGATGAGTGGATAATTTATACGCTTTTTGGCATTATTTTTAGGTTGTTTTTAATATGTTTTAGTTACTTTTTAATATATTTTTATTAGTTTTTATGCAAAAATCACATTTCTAGACTTTACTATGAGTTTGTGTGTTTTTCTATGATTTCATGTATTTTTTGGCTGAAATTGAGGGACCTGAGCAAAAACCTGATTCAGAGGCTGAGAAAGGATTGCAGGTGCTGTTGGATTCTGACCCTCCTGCACTCGAATTGGATTTTATGGAGCGAAAGAAGCCCAATTGGCACGCTCTCAATTGCGTTGAAAAGTAGACATCTTGTGCTTTCCAGCAATATATAATAGTTCATACTTTACCTGAGATTTGATGGCCCAAACTGGCGTCCAAACGCCCATCAGAGACCTTTTTCTTGCATAAAACGCTGGAACTGGCACCAAAGCTGGAGTTAAACACCCAAACTGGCACCCAAGCTGGCGTTTAACTCCAAGGATGGCCTATGCACGTGAAAGCTTCAAATCTCAGCCCAAACACACACCAAGTGGGCCCTGAAAGTGGATTTCTGCACTATCTACTCATTTTCTGTAAACCTAGGTTACTAGTCTAGTATAAATAGCACTTTTGACTATTGTATAGGAGTCTTTTTACCTTTTAGGAGATTTTTGAACCCTTTTTGGAGGCTGGCCATTCGGCCATGCCTAGACGATTTTTTTCTTATGTATTTTCCAACGGTGGAATTTCTACACCTCACAGATTAAGGTGAAGAGCTATGTTGTTCCTCATGAATTAATGCAAGTACTATTATTTTTCCTTCAATTCACGCCTACTTCTTCTCCAAGATATACTCTTGTACTTAATTCAGTTAAGTCAGAATAAAGGGGGTGACCCGTGACAATCACCCACTATCTTCGTTACTCGCTTAACCAAGATATGCGTGCCTGACAACCACAAAGCGGTCTACATGATGTTCAACATAGTCATTGGACGCCAGCCGGAGTATATTCTCTTGGGTCTCTGATCTGTGATTCGCATCATCTCTTATGACAACAGAGCATCTGAATCTATGATTAGAACCTTCTTGGTATAGGCTAGAACCAATAGGCAGCATTCCTGCGATCCGGAAAGTCTAAACCTTGTCTGTGGTATTTCGAGTAAGATCTGGGAAAGGATGACTATGAAGAGCTTCAAACTCGCGACTGTTGGGTGCAGTGACAGTGTGCAAAAGGATCAAGGGATCCTATTCCGACACAAGTGAGAACTGACAAATGATTAGCCATGCGGTAGCTATGCCTGGTATTTTTCATTCGAGACGAGAAATTTGACAGTTGATTAGCCGTACAGAAACCGTAGAGGACCATTTTCACTGAGAGGATCATACAGCTTACCATGGAAGGGAGCATGCATGATTGGATGAAAACAATAGGAAAGCAGAGCTAAACATTAGGGACCATTTGAATCCGCCTGACTGAGATTTACAGGATGACCATAGCTTGCTTCAAGCTGTCAATCTCTGTGGGATCAACCTTACTCACGTAAGGTTTTACTTGGACGACCTAGTGCACTTGCTGGTTAGTTGTGCGGAGTTGTGAAAAGTGTGATCATAATTTCATGCACCACTCACTAAACATGTGGTCAAGTAAAAAGCAAGCTACTTGTTGACATTGAGGTTCGATATCACTTTATTAGGGAACATGTGCAAAAGGGTACTATTGATATCTAATTTGTAAAATCTGAAGAGCAACTTGTTGACATTTTCACTAAACCTCTATGTGAAGATAGATTTTGTTCATTAAGAAACAGTTTGGGGATGATGGACTTAAGTTTTGTTGAAAAAATGTGATTTTCATGCCTCTGTTTGTTTTTGTCTCGTAGGCAGCAGGGAGAAAAATCTGGACATATGATGAACAAGTCATTAAACAGAGGGAGACTGAACTCTGATACCTTGGACTCAAGCCCATTCAACCACCTTTTAGCCCATTCGATGATACTGGCTCATTATTTTTTGGCATTATGTTTTTAATAAATTATTTTTAAAAAAGGGGGGTTTCACATCATAACTTTCAAACGGGAGTTTTTGTCAAATCAAATCTTTTTCCCATATCTTCTCCCACTTTTCAAGGAAAGATCTTTTCAGTTATTCTTTTTTTATTTTTAAATTCCTTGTTAACACCGTTTTTCATTAAATGCTTATTGCTTTAAATGAGATTTTCCCACTAAGCATTTATAATGGTGTAACCTCTCTTCACCTTCCACTCTCTTCGGCCCTCTCTTCAACTTCTCCCTATCCATTTTACTCTCTTCATCATGAGGAAGAAACTTGCCACTTTCCGAAGCACCCAAACTCCCATAACAAAAAATCCTCCATCTTCCAAAAATCCTCAATCCCATACACACATACACATTCATTCTCATTCATCCTCTTCACCTTCTTCTCACTCCACTGATTCCATGGCAAGGAAAGGAATCCATGCAAGGGGTTTAACAAGGCAGGAAGCAGCAGCATCAAAGAGAAGTTCAAAGGGAAAGGAGTAAGTACCCGAAGAAGAAGAAGACTCACCACCTCCATCTCCTCGTCCGTCGCCACCACCACGGCGTTCTACCCTTCATCCTTTAGGTCGCTCGACCCCCACTCAACGTTCAAAGAGGCCTATCTCTCATGACACCAAAGAACTGTCCAACCTTGATTCATGGACTTCAAAAATAAATATGGTAAAAGCCACTCCCATTTTGATCCTTCTCGGTTTATATCATGTGCGGCTTTTGAATTTCACTCCGAAGTGTTGGTAAATCATCATCTTTGTGCCTCTTATATGGTAAATCCTGAAAATCTTTCTGAAAAAGACATTGATTTCTCTGCTTATTTTGATGATCTCAAATGGACTCCTATTTTTAAAATTCAAAAACCAGTTTACCCAAACTTAGTACGTGAATTTTATGCAACTATGATATTTCATGATGGTGCACTGCATTCATATGTTAAAAGAGTTCATCTTACTTTGAATAGAGATACCATAAGTGCTGCTCCAGGGTATCAAGATAAAAGGGCTAGGGCATATATGTCTGGTAAATGGGATAACCATGCTGGGGCTTCCCTTCAAATTGCTCTGACTCGGGTGTGTGAAAATTTTTCTGCTCTTGAAGGCACAAATCTCACCCATAAGGCTCTAGGTTCTATGCGAGCCTTGTTGCACCGAATCATCACTCATGTGTTGATACCAGAGGGTTATTGTTTGTGATACACTTGTTTTGTTTGCTATTTTAAATTCTACATCTATTTCATTTGCTTATCTTATGATTAGACACATGTGGGACTGTGTCTGTAGTGATAAGAAATCCAATCTGCCATATGGTATGTTCCTGACATGCATCTTTGAGCATTTTAATGTAGATCTCAGTAATGAGCCAGTTGAGAACAGGGTCTCTACAATCAAAGGTGAAGGAGTTCCCGTTTTTGCAAAAGGGAAAAAGGGCAAGAGTTCAATGGCATCAATGATTTCTGATGGTGAAAGTGAAAGCCTTCCTCCTAAAGCATCTCGATTTTCTGAGACTATCAAGGATGTCCTCAATGAATTCTCCAACATGTTCAAGTTTAATGGTCAAGTCATATAAAGAGGCTCAAAAGTAAGCCTATGAGAATGAAAAAGCATGGACTAAATGCCGTGAAAGGGTGAACTTGCTGATTAAGAGTTTGGAGACTACTGACAAGCACAAGGCTCATTCTAAAGGAGAACAATACTTTCATGATTCTGATATCAATCTTTCTGATGCCTAAAGATTTGCTCACTACTGCTTATACCTCTGGACACAATTTATTTTATTACTTTTGGAGTTAGTTTCATTTGAACTGTTTCATTTTGGGATGACTGTACTTAATCACTTTAATACTTTATGTTTTAATATTTATGTTATGAATTGCATTGCTATTTCATCTATTTTGCATGTTCCCTCCTTGATGACAAAATGAGGAGGAAAAGATTAAAAAGGGGCAGAATTAAAAATAGAATTGGGGCTGCCAGTTGCTCTAATTCTTGAGATCTGTTTTTTAGCCATCTGTTTCTAATCTAATTAGATTTAATGATGCTCTATTTGATTATTGGTTCATGCTCTGTTTTGGTGGCTGAACAATTTTTTGATGCTTTGCTTTAAATACGCTTTTATGTTAGAACTTGAGCCTTTATCATTGTTTGATAAAAATATTTACTCAAGTACAAGCCTTTTTATGGCTCGATTTCTTAAGGTTCTAAGCTCCGAAAAATTTAATTTTTTTGAAACTGTTTGAGCCTATTTACAGAAATTGCTTCCATAAAAATTAATGGATAATTAGGCACACATTAAGGGGGAGCAATTTGATCAATTGAAAGGGGGAGGATTCGGCCAAATCTTCAAGGGAGTTTTCTAATCTTAATCCTTTTCAATTCATTTTTAATAATGTTTGTCAACAAGGGGGAGATTGTTGAGTTTGGAAAACTTGAATTATTTTGATGATCAAACATTATTAAAAATATTAATTAATTGTTATTTCAATATTTGCTTCCAATTGTTTGTATGATGAGTTTTCTAGTGTGTAGATTTTTAATCAATGGGCCAAAAGAATTTTAAGCCCAAATAGCTATTAGCCTTGGATAAAGAAAGTTTCATTTGGCTGAATTATTTTATGGGACAGCAAAGCTAATTGAACTAAGCCCAAGTCAATATTGTCCTGGCCTAACATCTTCATAGATCCAAATTGGAAGAAGAAAGAAGGAATTGGAGCATGCTCTCTTCGGTTACCTACCTCCATTGGTTAATAAAATTTAAATTTTAATTTAATTAAGTTCATGCATTGGTAACTGAAAGAGAAAATTCAAATTGATTTAATTGCATTAAATTCTCCACACATTACTCCACTTCTTAGGGAATGAGAGTGGGATTTCAATGTAATTTAATTAGCAATGAAAGCTTTGTTTCTTCTATCTCCTCTCTCTTTTTCCATTCGGTCACTTCACTCAGGAAAAAGAAGAGTGAACAAGTTCTCAGAGAGAAGTACAGATACAGTAAAGCTAAATAGAAGAAGAAAATGCTAAGATGAAGAAAGCCTGTGAAGAAGGAAGATATGAAGTAGGGTATGGATAAATTTTTACCATTGAAGGCAAGATTTCTAGAAGAGCTTCAAGATCTTCTATGCCAAGAATAGAAAAGATCTGCCTCGGTCAGAAAAGAAGATCTTAGTGGGAAAAGCACATTTCCGTTTTTGTCCATCAAAGAAAGAATATAGCTTCTGGAGCTACAAGATAGGAGGAAGCAAAAATAGAAAGCATCGAGTTGTCAAGGATCAGAGATTTATTAAGGGTCAGAGTTCTTTCTTGGAGCCAAAGTCAAGATCAAGGGCTAAGAGTGAAAGAACTTGATGAGAATGGTTGAGAGAGGTACATGCATGTTAGTTTTGTTTCAGTTCTCCTCTCTCTTTTCTTTGTCCAAACCGTTGCTACTCTGGATTGGAAAAGAAGGTGCTTGGTTAAACCAGTTTCAACCTTGGAGGCTTTCCCTTTTATAATAAGAGACAAGGAGAGAAAGTGTAAAGCACAGAGTTCTCATAGCTACTTGAGCTTCTTGAGTTCTTCTCCTTCAATAGTGCTCATTTTGTTTTCTTTTTGTAGTTTTATCTGTCTGAGTCTCATAGTAAAAGGTAAACATGGTGACCTTTGTAAGAAAAAGCCAGTGAAAGAAAAAAGGTAGTGAGAAAAATTAAAGAAAAAGCCATAGATGTCTTATAGTTTCTTTGTACATTTGTTTATTGTGCTTCATGATCCTATGGGGATTCCCTTGCACGTTGGGTTAGCACTTTGCGGTTGAAAGCTTGGTAGGTGTCAAAGTCAAGTTCAGATTTGGGGATAGAATCTGGATTTGTCCCAGATAGAATTGGGTAGATCCTAGGGAAGAATTATTGTATGTAATCTAATGATTATAGTGAAATTTCGTCACTGTTGTGATGGAGACTGGATGTAAGCTGTATTGCACTTAGCAGTTGAACCTGGATATTTCTAGGTGTGATTCTCTCTTTCTCTTCTGCTCCTTTTCTGTTTTTGTTGCGTTAGAGACAAAATTGAAAAATATCTCCTAACCGGTTACGAGAAAAAACGAAAATGTCTCTTGACTTGTTATGAGATAAAAAGTAGAAATATCTCCTGAAGTTCTTTTAAAAGTCAGAAAGTAATATTCAGCAAAAAAGGGGCTAAGATTCAACCCCCCTTCTCTTAGCCACTGATTACCATCAAGTTGCGTGTTTCACATCAAGCAGAAAGCATAAGAAATGTAAAATTAACTTTATATGTTCAATGCCTCCCTAGTAACTGTTTGAGTGATTGGAACTACAGAGACCCTGCCTGCCTCCTCTCACTTGTTCAATTCTCGAAGTGAAATGAAATTAGATAAAACACATTTTTGAATTTTGGATGCTTTATATGTAATGGATATAGATATGATTGATCCTTCCCTTGATTGAGATATGTCTTACTGTGGAACTTTGCTACAGGGAATAGAAATGCATATGAGTTCTGTGGTTGAGAAGGTATTTCTTTATAGATCCTCATTTTTGTTAGAAGTTAAAACTTGAAGTTGTTATTTTCAGCATGATTAAGTAGCTCAAATTGATTGGACTACATACTTTTTAAATTTTGTTAACACTATACTAGATACCTTTATAAAGTTGAAATTTAGCAAAACCAAATCTATTGGAATTCAAGTCACCAAATAAAAAAATCTATTTGAATTGTATGGCTGCTGAAATTAAGAGTAGGCTGCTGAAAATAAATATGAACTACTAACAAGCTTTTAATGATGTTAATTAAGGTATGCATAGCAAGCAAAAGAAAAGAAAATGTCTTAGTTTGGCTATCTCTTTCCATTTATTTCTCTTTCTGAGAGTTAGGTAAAAAAAGTGACTAATTTAACATACATTTCATCATCAATGACATTATTCTTAGACCAGCCATATTTTTTGTTATTTCTTGTTTAATAACTTAAATTTTGCATCAAATTTGCCCAAAAGAACTATGCAGTATTGTTATCAAATTTTGCATTGTTTCAGAATCATCATATTTTTTGGGGTTGGAATTGGTGATGTTCTGCAAAGAGGACAAGTTGGATGCAATCTCAACCATGGATAGTTCCTATGCTACAATGGTTAATTTGAAACTATGCAGCATTGTTATCTTTGTATATAATAAAGTTCTTCTTTGTATATAATAAAGTTCCTATAATTGCAAAAGGATTACCTTTAATAATTTTAAAAAGTAAATGATGATTTGATTATTGAAATGCTTTAGCATTTAAAATTACAAAACATGCTTTAATAATTTCTTTGTAGTTTGAACAAAGTAAATTTGAGGAGAAGAAGAAACTTGAAAATTCGGATTTTTTAAGAATCCAGATCAGTGAATTGGAAGAATAAGAAGCATACTTACCTAAGTTTTGTCGATTGCCAATCTAGAGCTTTTCAGGTTTGCTTTGTTATTTATGTTGCTTCACTTTTTATTTCCATTTTCTTTTTACTTGTGCTATATTAATATTATTTGGTGCTTTATAGGAATTAAGAGCTGCAATGAAGTCTGTCAAAAATGAAGTGTTAAAACAAAAAGAAGCTACTCAGAGGATTTCAAGTACTTTGGTAATATATACTGTATCTCTTCAAGTACTTTATATTGTTTTATGATGTGTCATATACTATGATGTGGATGTGTATTGTATAGTGTGTACTAGCTATTATATGTGTGATGTATATATGTGTTAATGATATGTTTTTTTTCCTAAGTTGAAGAAGAATAAATGTAGGTATTTATGTCTAATATGACTTTACTTTGCATGTTAATGAAGCAGGTGCTAAGCTTTCATTGTAAAGTGGCTTAAACAAAAGTTTTTGGGCATTGAAAAGAAAGAATAGCAATACCAGAAATAATCTATCCTGGCAGAGTCTAAATTGTATTGCTCTCACGCTTGTGGAACAATTCTATTAATAGTGTCTACTTAGTGTTAGTGTATATATCACTGTATAAAACTAAGATTAAGAAAAGTGTATTCACTTAACTATATTGACATGTTAGTTGGTTACTTTAATCACAACTTATCTTAATTGTTGATTATATATTTTTTATTCTTAGATTTATTTTGTGATTATCATCATTTTAGGATGTGATTATGCTTTAAAAAAAATAAATCTCATAAAACAAAATAAGCTATGGTCACGGTAAAAACCTTGACCATAGATAAGGCTATGGTCACGGTTTTAAGGTAGGGTGACCATAGAGGTTATAGTCACGGCGAAAAACCGTGAGGCTCTGGTCACGGTTTTAAGGAGAGGTGACCATAGAGGCTATGGTCACGGCAAAAAACATGACCATAGATAAGGCTATGGTCATGGTTTTAAGCTGGGGTGACCATAGAGCTTTGGTCACAGCAAAAACTGTGACTATAGATAAGGTTATGATCACGGTTTTAAGGAGGGGTGACCATAGAGTCTATGGTCATGGTGAAAACCATAACCATAGATAAGGCTATGATCACGGTTTTAAGGAGGGGTGACCATAGAGGTTATGATCACGGTGAAAAAACATGGCCTAAAGTGTCAGAATTTGAAAATTGAAATCGTGACCATAGATAAAAAGACCGTGACCATAGACCTATGGCCGCGAGAGAATAGGTCACGATTTTTTACCGTGGTCATAGGCCTTTTATGTAGTGATTTAACAAAATATTCCGTTAATTTTGAAAATGTTGAGATGGATGAGTGAACATATGCGATTGGATAAAATAAGAAATGAAGATATAAGGGAGAAAGTTGGAGTAGCACCCATTGTGGAAAAGATGATAGAATCACGTCTCAGATGGTTTGGACATGTGAAAAGAAGATTGACAGAACACCCAGTCAGGAGGGTGGATGAGATGGAAGATGGACAAGGGGTGAAAGGCAGAGGAAGACCTAAGAAGACCATCCATGAAGTGGTCAAATGAGATCTACATGTAAACAGTCTTTCTGTAGACATGATACATGACAAAGCTCAATGGCGTCGTTTGATTCATATAGCCGACCCCACCTAGTGGGACAAGGCTTTGTTGTTGTTTGTTGTATTCCGTTAACTCTGACATTTTGGTCACGGCAGAGACTTAGTTACAAAATCTGATATAATATAGGAACCCAACTGAAAAAAAAATGTATAAAGACTTAATTGAAAATTCGATAAAACTATAAGGACCGATAGAGTAATTAAATCTAATTATATTAAGAATTATTAAATTAACCATTATTACATGGAGAATTTCATAATGTACTCTACTAGAATTTCTAGGAAAGTGAGTGTTTACATAAAAATAAGAATTCCCCTTGAAGCATACAATGCTTCTAGGAATCTATGTGAGTTTTTTTTCTCAACAGTACGTGGCCTCTGCATGGTAGAATAGGACAGTGGTAGAAGAAGGAGGAGGGATAGACATGTGGATGAGGAGGACGAACAAGTAACATTTAATTATAAGGATCTGCGGGCAGGGGTGGAGAATTCTGAACACAGTTTGATTGGAAGACTCCTGGCTGACACCACCTTCTTTGTCAAGAATATGGAGGCTGCACTTAGGGTTATTTGGGGCAGACCCAATGGCTTTAGAGTGACAAACCATGCGGAGTTGGGACAACACATACCAATTTTTTTTAGAGGTAATGTCCAAAATGGTCTCTGAAATTTCTAACTCACTTCAAATTAGTTCCCCACTTTTTGAAATGACCAAATAAGTCCTTCACTCTCAGAATCGTGAATTTCCGATAGTCCAAAAGTTATCAGATGTTTTATCGGCGACGCTGATGTGGACACACAATGAGTTCAACTCAAATTGGTATCCCAAATTTAATTTAAACACCCAAATTGATTCAATTCTCACTTATAAAACCCTAACCCCCAAATGTTCATCTTTATTCTTTGTCTCCATTCCTCTCCTCCTCATTGATGATGTTCATCTTGGCACTAATCTGAAGGATATTCTAATCTCCGGCAACCCTTCATTTTTTTGTTGTTGTTACTTTCTGATCTAACCAAACAACACCTCTAGTTTCTTCTAGTTTCCACCATACCTTGATGTATTCTTTTCTTTGTTCCCACAAGTTCGATGATGCGGCAATTCCGAAAACAATGTGCTTCAATTCGGTTTCGGTTGTTTGTGCCGTTTGTTCCGGGGTTAATCGAACCACCATGGGGTAGTTATTTTCCACTTCTTCTGACGACGTAATCGCTTCATGAAATAACTAAATGAGAGTTTTTTAATTTAGGTAATCTATGGAGTTGTTTTT
Source organism: Arachis duranensis (assembly GCF_000817695.3). NCBI lineage: Eukaryota > Viridiplantae > Streptophyta > Magnoliopsida > Fabales > Fabaceae > Arachis > Arachis duranensis. The sequence goes on along the minus strand of NC_029774.3, from coordinate 58,265,899 downwards.
ATTATCTAGCCCTATTGGGCTAAATAACTAGTTCATTTTAGACATTGTCAAGATTCCTCATTGTCTCCTAATGGTATTTTATAAAAAACATCCTAAATCCTTACCCTAACTTAATCTTAGTTTTACTTTTAACTTTCACATACAACAAAATTCAAAAACAACCGCACCCTCATTCTCCTTTTGCTTCCACTTCGACTCATGTTGTTGTTCTAGTTCACGCGGTTGCGCTGCCGTCTTCCAATCGGTGCCAATAACTCTCCCGCCACAACAGCAAGGTTGCGTGTCATCTCACCAGTGACAATGACCACAGCCCCCCGAAAGGGAGTCCAATGTGAGGTCGCTGTCCTGTGTAACTCGAATGCCTGCCCTCGACCCAGTCACAACCGTTCTCCCGACGAAACAACTACCAGCGTCTCCTCCTCGTCGAAGATGACATCAACAACCACGCCTACTCGCATCAATAACCGCGTTAACAACTGCATCTCTTTCTAGTAGTTCGTCGCTACATCACGCCCAACACCCTTCATCAGCCCTAAGTCGGCCCCTTCTTGGTGAGTCGATTGTCGTGAAAGGTCAACAAAGAACTTCCTCGCCGCTGATTACAGCGAATACATTCGAAGGTAATTGTGGGATATTTCTTTTGACAAAATTTGGATGTTTCTTTTATTAAACTGATGGTGTTTTTTTGTTCAACTTCGCATGTTTTTTTTTTTTAAATTTGGAATGCTTCTACTGTTAAACTTGGAATGTTTATTTTGTTAAACTTGGGATGTTTTCTTTTTTTTAAACTTGAGATATTTTTTTGTTCAATGCAGATCGGCCTGGCAAAACACACAGAGAAGTAGTGGCGGAGGGCACAACGGCAGCACGACGAATGGTTGAAAATGAGGTTCGGGTCGACGACATGATGAGAGGGTTTTACGTTGCTGAAGCGATTACGCGCAATGACAGTCAGTAAAAAATTACGTTTCGCTAATCTTAATTTGGTAGTGCTAATCCTATTATTTAAAATCCTTTTGTTTTAAAAAAAGTTGGCTTAAGTTAGTTGATACTTTAGTTAGTTATCTAATAAAGTCTAAGAAAAAATTTTAAAAATTGACATTACAGAAGATTAGTTACCAATAATAGTGGATATACTCGAGTTGCAAAAGAAAAAAATCATTATGATATATATTAATATGGTTATGAAAATCGGATCAAATTGGTTAGTTAAAATCCGATTAATTAAGAATCAATTATTAAATTAATTTAGTCGAATCGATACAATTTTTTAACTATTAACCTGTAACAATCCAAGTTTTTGGAGAATTAAATAATAAGTTATTTAATATTTATTATAATTGTTAAAAATTTTATTTTAAAAAAATTATTTAACTGATAGTAATTAAATAAAATTTCATGATAACTAAAATTTAAATTAATTAAAATTTTATTA
>NC_029774.3:58264061-58264312 GCF_000817695.3 Arachis duranensis | reverse complement strand
TTAATAGAATATATTTAATTTTAAAATTATTCTACCTTCTAATTTTATCAAAATATATATTCATATTCATCCTTATTTTTTTATAAAATTTTTAGTTTCTAATCCTAAATTCCAAAATCAGCTAAATTAATTCAGGAAAAAAAAAACTCTAATTTCCCTAACCCAGCTCCTAACAGCCGCACTCCGCCCCCCTTTAAACCCTCTCAACGTAACAAAAACACGCACGCGCAGAGAGGAGATCGGAGGAAGAG
>NC_029774.3:58243023-58263871 GCF_000817695.3 Arachis duranensis | reverse complement strand
CCGCCGCTGTTGAAGCTCTGCTGCGGTTGCTGCTGCCATGACCGCTGCTCTTCCAGCCGCTGTTGTGGGTGCTGTTAGTGTGGTTCCGTTGTGGATTGGAGGCTACCGCTGAGTGGCATGTAGCTGTCGGAAGCCGCCGTGACCACCACTGAACTCTACGTTGCTGTTAGAGTCACTGATGGAGGTATCTTTCTTGCCTCTATTTCGGTTTAGGTCCTTCGCTTCCTTAAACTTGTTCTACTTCCACTTTTACTCTACTATTATCCTATTTTCTGCTACAATTAGGTTGAATATTGACGCTAGTGTTGCCGTGGGACTGTTGAAGCTGCTGCTAGTTCTGATTCGGTTACCTGGGTACTGGTTTGATCTTTCCCTTAGGTTTGGTCCATCTACACGTTCTGTTTTGTCACTGTTATAGTTGTCATGTTCTGGTTTTAATTCGATTTTAGTCCTTGCTTTGTCTTGAATCCCCAGGGCTGTAATTGCTTTTAATTCCTATCCAATTTGAATTCTCTGTTTTGCTACAACCATCGTCACTGCTGTGAAAGTTAACATTGTTGCTGTTCCGGTTGCTGCCACTGCCGCTCTGGTTGCGTGAGAGCCACCGCTGCTGCCATGAAACTAAAAGGGAAGGGAATTATTAAGTTAAATTATGCCATTGCGACATCGAGGTAGGGGATTTAATTTAAACGGTGTTAATTTAAGAATGCCCGCAAAGTTTATTGGATAACTTTGTTACATAACCAATTTAAAATATAATGAATTAAAAAAATTATATATTTTATAAATAAATATATTATTTTATTATGTATAATTTGATTCGAATTAAAACTCGATTAAATTTTTTGAATCTTTAAACTACTAATTCTACTAATTCCATAACTTGATCGGTTTTCAGAACTTTGTATATTTCTGAAAGCAACAAAAGCTATGAATAAAATTTGTTTTATTAATCACGGAATACATAGGAAATACAGTTACAACATGAATAATGCAAACAATATCTCCGTCCTTAATATACTAACTGTCACATAAAATATGGCGAGAAAGTTCTAATTAGATCGAACACAACATAAAATACTCCCTTCAAATTGTTGTGTTTAATCTATTTCTTTTGCATTTTAGTACGTTTGACGTATCTAAACAAATATTAGTTTATATATAAACGTACCAAAATTTCAAATAAGAGACGGACTAAAAAATAAGGAGAATATATGAAGTAAACTCTAAAAAGTTTATTTTGTTAATTGTTGAGTGTTCACGGGTGAAATTTAATTTGTATCATCTTCTCCTCCATGATGATGTAAGCCAAGAGGGGAAGGTCTTGGAGGTGCAACAGAAGAAGGAAATGAAGGAATGGCATTATTAGATGGTAAAGTAGGAAAGGGCATAATTGGAAGAGAAGGTAAAGGAGGCAATTTGGGTAGAGGTGGCAATGTTGGAAGTGAAAAAAGTGGTGTGTTCATGAAACCATTGTTGATGTTATTGTTACCGATTGGTTGTTGTGGCAAAGATGGCAATGTTGGGAGCATAAATGAAGGTGTGTTTTGTTGAAGTGGTGCAACTGGGAAAATGGGTTGTTGAGGAAGTGAAGAAAATTTTTCTGGCTTATTATTGTTTTCATCTAATAATACTAATCTGCTTGTTGCATAGGTAAATTTGATGTTGTTGATGTGGAAGAGAACTAGTACAAAACCAATGACGATTACCAGAAGGTTATTGTTGAAATTGAAAGCCATGTTTTAGTGGTAATGAATATGGCGATGACTGAAGATTGATGGGATAGATAATTGATGAGTACAGTCTGAGATTTATATAGCTGGTGATGGTGATGGTGATGGTGATGAAGAGTGTTGTTACTTTTTAATATAGATAGATGTGGGTAAAAAGTAGAATGCATACATTTTTTAGTTTAATCTGTGATTGAGCTCAACATATATACATGGTACTTCTACTTGATACCTAATTTTTCATTCATGCTTCAGGTATGAACTTGACTTCCAAGGTCAGTGTAAATTATGAGTTAATAATTTATGCGGTTGATTTGTTTAATTTGTTAGTCTATATGTCTTGCTACAAATAATGGGGAAGAAATTTGACTGTAGTAGTTGAGTAGAAAGATCTCATCCCTTCTTAATCACGTGTTGATTGAGGGTTTGCACTCTACTTTTGGTTATAATAGAAAAATTTTAAAATTACAGGTTAATTGTTCCACCTATTCTTCGAGATGTCTACAAACCAACAAGGAATTAAAAACTGTGATTGACGGCGAATATCAATTATGAACCAAAGTAAAAAAAATGGTACGAAAGCACCTAAGTACGCGTCATATCTTCATCATCTTCATATATCGTCATTTTCATGGCATTTTGTAAAAGCATTTAATAATATGGGATGGATTTCAGTCTATCTTAACCTGAAAATCTTTGCCCTAAAACACTTGAGCCTAAGAGACTTGTGGACTGGAGTGGATACGTGAATCATGCTAAACTCCTTATTTCTTTGTATAGGATTTATTCCATCATGCTATAAACTCCTTATTTCTTCGTATAGGATTTATTCAAAGAAAAAATATTGAAAGACTATCAGAATTTATTGTTTTTGGCTATCACTTGATCATTAATTCAATTTTTTTAGTCTAGGAATCTAACTAGGGGTGGCACATGGGCCTAAACCTGTTGGGTCGACCCGCATAATTCGCCAAAAAAGATAAGCCGGACTGAAAAATTGAGATCGCCATATATCAAAAGTCCGTCTAACTCGTATCGTTTAAACTGTGGGCTTTGACAGGCCGAATGGGCTTCCTTGCTGGGCTTAGGATTTTTGGAAGATGTTCTAATTTAGTGTTTTGAATTATATTTTATGTTTGATTGATTATGTTCTAAACTTGTAGATGTTTTTTTTGTGACTAAATTTGTAGATGTTTAATTATATATTTTGGACAATATTTATTTTACTTTGGACAATGTTGATTTTATTATTTTGTTTTAAAAAATTAGGTTTATAGTTATGTTTATTACATATTTATAATTTAAAATTATATATATTATTTAATATTTTTTTATAATTTATATTATTTAATACTTATTAATAGTAAAAATAAATAAATAAAAAAGGTAATTTGAGCCCATTGGCCCGCTAGTCTACTGTTAGCTGGGATAGGGTGAAATTTTAAGACCACCTCGTTGGGTGGGGAAGGACAGGCCAGCTAGCCAGCCAAAGAAAGGCTTTTGGCAGGACAGGGAGATTTTTTCATTTGCCACTCCTAAATCCAACAACATACTTAGCTGAGATAAGCCTTAATGTAATACCTGAAGTTGCACTCGAGCCTCATAATAGTTCCTGAACTTAAAAGTTACTCATATTCATCCCTGAAGTTGCACTTCGAGACTCAAACTTGTCCTTCCGGCAATTTCTGCCCACCTGGTGCTACCGGAAAGCTGAGTTGGCAAGTTTCGTGACACATGGGCATTACAACGGCTAGTTGATGTGGCAGAGTAAACTGTCCGGAATCAATTTGGTCCCTCAAATAAAGTTAAAACCATAATCCCCAAGTTTGAATCCCATAGTGCTCTGTCTTCTCTTCTCTTCTCTTCGGTTCTCTGTTCTTGTCTTCCCCATCTTTGAAACCCGACTGTTATGGCAAGCGCGAGCAATGCAACTGGGAGCTTGAACAACCCACGATCATTTAGAAGCATCATAAGGAGAATGAATAGAAATAGATAATCGCGTTTCCCAGAATGGTGTAGCTGCGGGTCAAGACCAGTGCTGCAGTGGTCAGGGACGGATTCTAATCCAGGAAGACCGTTCCTAGGTTGCCCAAACTACAATGTAAGTATTATTGTTGTTGATTGCTATATTTATGGATATAAAATTTGCTGACTAAGAAATGGTGTGGATTGTTTTTGTGGGTTGATAAAGTTTTGGAAGAAGATGTCATAGCATGTGATGATAGAACAAGGCATTCAGTTGGCAATGAAGAATGAAAGATGAAGATTGCTTGGAAATTTGGTAGATTAGAGGCTAAAATTAGGGTTCTAAAAATTAGGGGGGATTTTAATGTTTGTGTTCATGTTGCTGATTGTAGTTGGTGTTCTTGTAATAAAGTTGGATAGACAACAGGGTCAACTGTATCTAGCCAAAAACAAATGACATGCATGTTATATGCATATGTTGTTCATGTACTTGTTCCTGTCCTTTTGTTTGAAAGAAATGCAAATTAAAGTGCTTGATTATATGCATACTTCTGTTCTTGCACTTCTGGTCAATGAAATGAAAATGGACCGGGTTTTAATTACTCTTAATTCTGTAACACAGGATAAAATATAACCAAAAAGCTAACAAAACTCAATTCGAGAAAGTCATAATTCATATTGGTAATGTTTCATCCAAAAAAGGCATTATAGAGCCAAAACACCAAGTATATCAAAGTTGTTAACATTTTGACCTCATAAGTTTCAGATACTAAAATCCCAAACACTAGGACAATGTTTAAGAAAGCATACATGGTAAAAAAATTTCAGCAAAATAGATACACAAAAACACCATGTGTCCCCTGTCCCTAAACATAATCATCCTAATCTTCATTTTTTGTGCCTGGGTTCCTTGAATCCAGGGGTGGACACAAACTTCATGAAGTTTGCAAGCCCTGTAGCATTCCCCTGTGTTGCACCTTGCATAGAGTTAGGTGGGGGATTCCTTGCTGGTTGACTGCTTCCTGGTAGATTGCTACTCCCTGAAGTTATTTTTTCATCATGCTTGGAGAACTTCGACAACTATGTTGGTTAGCCAGCCATGAACTTCGAACTTCTCATAGTCTGGGTCACCTGACTACATCGAGACCCAACTTTTTTATTCCTTCACTTTTATAAAAAGCTGTCAGACACTTGTTTTCGAGCACCAAAATAGTCCCTACACTTTTATAAGTGACATTAAACTAGTCCCTAAACTTATGTAAGTGACATCAGACTAGTCCCTAAACAGCATTATTATATACAAACAGGACATTATGCAGCATGTATAACCACCATTAGCCCAGGAATAATGCAGCATATATAAACAGCAGCCTATTGAAGGTATTGAAAATAGGGTATCTATGAAACAATGACTCCATTAGTTTTTTCAAGAAAGCAGGTATTGAAGGTGATTGATAAACAAAATTAAAAGAGAAAGTACTACACAACTTAGCACAATACACACAAAAAAAGTCAAAAGAAGAAGGCTTATTAAATAAAACATAACAAAACAATTGGCTAATTTGGCTAAGATATCCTGATTTAGTCTTCTCACCAGCTGTTCCAAATTCTTGAGCTGCTCAGAATAATTGCTCCTTTCATTTGCTATAATATAATCCCTAACACTGTATGTAGAAAAATCAAAGCACCAAATCATGACATAACCGTAAATTCACAAGAAGTACGATTAACCACAGAAAATTTTAATTTTCACAACATATCCGACTTCACCTAGAAAGAAAAGCAGATAACCTTTGAGCAACAAAACTCAATACACACAAGCTTAAAATTTGCAGCATAGAACGAATATACAAAATATTTCTGGTGGTTTTTTTATTCCATTAACTATTCTATCTTAATATTTGATGTGATAAAGAAAAGAATGGGAAAAGGGTAAAAGTTGACAATACAGAGTACAAACTCTAATTTCAAAAGGTTTTCAAATCACAATTCAGTACTTCAGTTTTTACTAAAAATCATGTATGATTTTTTGCCCCCACCATAGCTATTATATTTTAGTTTCTGGTCTTCCTCTATCAAGAATGGAAATTCTATTTAATTAAAAAGAGTAATAAAATAAGTCATCAACAAATAGAAGCTCCAAACTCCAACGCAGCCCAATTCAACACGAATAAAGTAAAATTAGGTTGGTCAGTTACAAAAATTTTAATTTTGCATTGCAGCAAATGAAAGAAAAATCTTGAAGAATGTATAGTTTGAAAGGGGGGAGGGGAAAAGAGGCTTACCAAATCTCAAGGTGTGCAGGGTCAAAGGACCATTCCTTCAAGGCATCAATGAGTAACTTTTCATTCATGACGAGGCACTTTACCAGCACTTTAATTAAAACCTTTTTTGGATTGACATAAACAAAGACATATTCTTGGTCAAGTTGGTTCCAGTTCTCTACAGACACCTCCTCTACGCACAATCACAAACCACGTATTAAAAATGATCAGTAAATACTAATTATAAGCTTCAGGCTGCATATATCAATTTGCTACATCTTCTATTGATATCACAAGGTATCTTTTAACTTCAACTTAATTGACTTGATCCTATATTAGATTGCATAGCCTAATCCTTCGTCTAGTATAGAAGCTCAAGGATAGTGCAATTTTTCGGCATGAATTGCCATTATTTGTGGTTATCATGGTTCATTAACAGCTACCACCTTAGAAAGCTCAAATTTACTTTATAATCTAAATGATGAACCTCTGTAATTCACTCAATCAATCACATATCAGTATTTGATGGTTTTCAATAAATCATCAACTCAAGAACAAATAATCCTATAAAACTCTCTTACACCGATTAGATAAAAATTGTTCTACATAGCTAGTGCTACAACCTTAGGGCACGTTTGGTTTCGCTTTTTACTTTCTATGTTTTCTGGTTCTTGCAAAGAAAGAAGTGAAAACAGAAAACAGAATTTTCAATTGTTTTCAATAAAGAAGAGTGATAATTAATGATATTTGGATATTTCACATAAAATATATCAAAATTAAATAATTTCGTTAAAGAAAAAAGAGAGAACAAAACGGAAAATTAGTGAAAGTGTTACCAGTGGAGGGATGTGAGAGGGCGTCGTCGAAGAGGGCTTGGGGGCTGGTGGCGGTGAGAAGGTAGCCGAAAGAGAGGAAGGTGGCGTGAACGACAAATGCTGCTTTGTCGTGGTCGTTTAGAAAGGCGGGCCTTGCCGCCCTTATGACCGCCATCACCAACTTATCCGTAGCCATTGTCGGTTTATGATTCTAATGTTTGGGACACTACATTTCAGCTTTCAGCTTCCGGAGTGAAGAGGAGTCAATAGTGTGTTGTGGTTCTTTTCTTTCTTTCCTTTGAATTTTGACACAAAAGGTGCTTGTTTCTTCGGAGAGAAGTTGAGCACAAAAGCGACGTGGTTCGGGGAAATCGATGCAATTAATACAATCGCACAGACACCATTGATGAATGTAGTGGAGAAGAAGAGACCTCTGTGCTTGTGTTGTGATTTGAGAGGGGGGAGACAATTCGTTAGGGTAACGTTGAGGAAGGGGTTTTTAGCGTGAAATGATGTCGTTTCATGTCATTTTGGCGCCACAGCAAATACTACATCGTTTCTGTTATGCCAACATGTCAGGAAGGAGGCCAACTCAACTTTCCGATTGCGCCAGATGGACGGAATGTGCCGGAAGGACGAGTCTGAGTCCCGGAGTGCAACTTTAGAGATAAATATGAGTAACTTTTAAGTTCAGGGACTACTATGAGGCTCGAGTGCAACTTCAGGGACCACTTTGAGGCTTATCTCTACTTAGCTTTATTCTATATTTTTAAATATTAATGACTAAAAATATTAAATTATGATAACCTCAAACAATTTTTCTTTATTCGATTTTAGTCATACCACTTGTACCTACTTTCATTCCTCTCTATAATTATATCGCATATACTATCTATCAAATTTAAAACAGATGCTTGACCAACAATTAAAACTGATATTTTATACATCAATAAACGACGTATCAATATTGTATTAGAGAAAATTTAGAGGGTCATCATTTTTATTAAAATTTGATTAGCACTCAATTAGTAAAAAAAATGAGTAATTTTATACTATTAGATATAATCTCGCATCATTAAAAATACTATTAATGACCATGTTACTATTATAAATACTTGCTTTATTTATTAGTCTTTTATAATTCTGCCGCGTATGTCTTTGAATTAACGACTTAACGTTTTGAAACAAAAGCTTATTTGTAAATCGACAACGTGTTAACTACGATCAGACTCATTTATTAAATAGTAGATAATAATTAAGAAAAAAAGTTGGTAGTACTTAATTCTTCGTATGATCTAGACATACTGAAAATTGGGTTGTTATAATTTGGTATTAAAACAGTTCGTTCCTGTTACAGCATGGGGAATGGACTGAATCATGCTTCACTATATACTCTGTTGTGTGTCTCATGCTATTAGGGTATCCTTGAGATACATTTAGCATGAATATCTATGAGCGCTTATTTTGGGAATGTTCGTACTTAACTTGAGATATTAATACTGATCACCTTAATGTTGATTGTTTGGTGCAGATAAGACCTCAATAGCTACGAATAGGAAAAGTAAGCGGGTGAGGACTTTTAAATGACAAATCCGTATAGGGTGCAACTATCTTCATCGCTGTTATGTCCTTTATGGCCATGGCTATGCGGGATACGATTGCTGTGAAAAATACTTGTTTGCACATACTTCTCTATGATATGTGTTTTGTGATTGGGTGTGTGTGCTTCTTGACTTGTGATCTCTCTGTATTCTGTGGTTTGTTAAATTTGTTTGTATTTGAGGATTTGTTGTTGTTGGCTAAGTATAGCATAAAACGAACCTAATTAACTACTCTGACCCTACTAAGGACTCTCCTATTCTTACCCCCTCTTTCCACTCATAGATGGAGACATAAGAACCTTTACATGCTCTACCAGAAATTTTTGCTTACGAGGACTCCGATCTCATATGCGTGTATATGTTCCAGGACTCGCCAGAAAGGAAAACCATATGGTTGTTGTTTCTTGACGATATCCCATTTAGTCACATTTAAAGACCTGCAGTATTTTTCCCTCACTTTTGTGACCTTAGAGGGGACTAAGTTTATAGAGAAAATTAGGCTATCCTAGGTTCCAATTTAGGAACTTTTTGGACAAGCTAGGACATGGGATGTCAATATATGACTGTATGGTTAGTTCTCTGTACATATTTGATATAAATGACCATGTTACTGTTATTAATATTTGCTTTATTTGCTACTCTTTTATAATTATGCCGCTTATGTCTTTGAATTAATGACTCAACGTTTTCAAACAAAAATTTATTCGTAAATTGACAACGTGTTAACTACGATTAGGCTCGTATTTATTAAATAGTAGATAAAAATTAGGAAGACAAACTAGTAGTACTCAGTTTTTGGTATGATCTAGACATACTGAAAATTGGACTATTACACTTACCTTCACAAATATGTCCCTCCTTACCTCTTACATTGAATAAGGTAGCCTCCATTGCATCTCCTAATTTTTCTCCATTCTTATACCCTAGCTCCAATGTTTTACAATATTTTGGGAGCCCCAGAGTTGAATCCAAATCGAAACCCTTAAGAAGTCATCCTCTTCAATTATCATACACTCCTTCCATCACCTCTAATGAATGAGGTAGGTTTTTAAAAGTCATGGAGCACCTCTTTTCACTCTTATAACATCTAATTCCTTATAAAAAAAATGAAGTAATGCCCAAAATAGTTCTTGAAATTTCTAATTCGCTTCGGATTAGTCCCTCACTTTTTAAAATGACCAAATAAGTCCTACACTTTCAGAATCGTTAATCTCCATTAGTCCAAAAGTTACTAGACATTTTAACGGCGCCAAGGTGTACAGTTAGGTGCCAAGTTGGCACTTAACTGCACACTGATGTGGACACACAATAAGTTCAACTCAAATTGGTATTCCAAATTTGATATAAACACCCAAATTGATCCAATTCTCACTTATAAAATCCTAACCTCCAAATGTTCATCTTTGTTTTTTTTTTGTATTCATCTTTGTTCTTTGTCTCCACTCCTGTACTCGTTGTTGTTGTTCTGGCCATAACAAACTTCACACATCAGAATCATAAGCAACAAAACACAAAAAGAAATAAGAAAGAAAATTAAACAAAAATAAAAATATTAAAAAAATTTTAATTTCTATTTTGTATGATTCAAACTATTCTGAACTTTCAAATTTCTTCCCACACATACACCACCTTTGTAAGCAAGAAACAACCTCAAGAAAAGGAAAACTGAACCTTGAAATAAACTTATAATTAATAAAAGAAAATCAAATGCACCCTTATTCCAATCAATGCAATAATGAATCCAAAAGCAGCATCACCCCTTGATTGATTCTAACCACCATTTTACTCTACATTCCATATTCTTCCAACCTTCTCCTCTTCAACAACAATGACCAACAAGATCGCTCCCTATTACCACCACCATTGCCACCACCACCAGACTCGACAACACCGCAACACAACAAATTCTCTAAATTAGTACTGACAACAACACTTCTATAACCACATAAACTGAAGAAGAAAAATAAGCTTCCAATGAGAATAAAAAGAAACAACAAAAAAAAGCTTCTAATGACAACAAAAAATGAAGACGAAATTTCAAATCTTCCAATTTCAAGTTTTAAATTTTTAAAAAATCCCGTTAGTTATTTAAAAAAAACCATCTGAAATCCTAATTTACTAAAATATTTAACTCCAACACTCTTTTCTTTTTCAACCGACAGCCACCCCCACCTTCATCAATAATCATCCCACTTCACCATCGCTACTTGGCATGCCATACGTCACTCACCCTTAGTAAAAATAACCATCCACTTAAGGATAAAAATAATCATCTGCATACCTAATGAATTGAACATCTAACATATTTTAATTATACATAACTAAACCTAATCCAATCAAAATACTCATCTACATAAAAATTAAAATAACCATCTACATACCTACTAAAATGACCATCCTAAATTGACCATTAAAATAAAACAAGAAGAAGATGAATAAACAGAAAAGCAACGATGATCATCCAACAATTTAATTTTTATTAAAAAAATGTATAATTTGACACATGAATCTTATGATTTGAAGTAACCATAAAATTGAAGAAACAAAAATAGAAAGAAAAAAAACTTGAACAGATGAGGAGACATGAGTGAGAAATAAAAGTAAGTGATAAACCACTATTTTATGATTTATCTTGTGCTAAATTGAGTGGCTTTTATCAGCTATTCACCCACTTATTCATATGAAATGCATGATATTACAATTCCTTCCTAAATTTATTCTATGATTGAAAACTTGCTTCCTAACGCTTTAAATTGTGTATTTTAATTTCTCTTTTATACCATTCGATGCCGTGATCTGTGCGTTAAGTGTTTCAGGCTTCATAGGGCGACCGCGCGAAATGGAGGAAATCGCAGTGACGCGCTCGCGTGCCTGATGCGAACGCGTGGATTGGAAGCTGCACAAGTGACGCGAACGCGTGGACACGCATATGCGTGGCAAGGAAAAACGCTGAATGACGCGCACGCGTGGATGACGCGTACGCATGACATGCGCGATCTGCAGAATTAATAGAAAATGTTGGGGGCGATTTCGGGCCGCGTTTTGACCCAGATTTCGGCCCAAAAACACAGATTAAAGTCAGGGAACATGCAGAGACTCAATATATCAGATCATACACACAATTTTAGGTTTAGATGTAGTTTTTAGAGAGAGAGATTCTCTCCTCTCTCTTAGGATTTAGGATTAGGATTCCTCTTAAAAGAATTAGGATTTCTCCTTCTCAATTTTCAGGTTCAATGTTCCTTTTATTTATTTTCTCAATTTAGTTTATGAACTCTGTATGTTTAGATTGATTTTCTATTTAATACAACTTGAGGTATTTCAGATTCGTGATTGTTTTATTCTATTTATGATACTTTCAATTTAAATTAGATTTATTTTCCCTTTTGGCTTTGGTTAAGTAATTGGTAACACTTGAGTTATCAAACTCAGCTGTTGATTGAAATTGGAATTACTGATTGATCTGGATCACTCTAAAGCTAGTCCTTCCATAGGGATTGACTAGGACTTAGCTTGAGGATCAAGCTAATTAGTCCACTTGACCTTCCTTCGTTTAGTAAAGGCTGACCAAGTGGGGTTGAAACCCAATTCTCATCACACCTGATGTCAATAACTAGGATAGGAATTCCAGTTCTCATACATTGCCAAGAGTTTTTCAATTATTAATTTATTTCCCTTGCAATTTATTTTCCTTGCTCAATATTTCAAAAACCCAAAAATACTATTTTCCATAACCAATAATAAAACACACCTCCCTGCAATACCTTGAGAAGACGACCCGAGGTTTAAATACTTCGGTTATAAATTTTATTGGGTTTTGTTACTTGTGACAACCAAAACTTTGCACAAAAGGATTCTCTGTTGGTTTAGAAACTATACTTACAACGCTATTATACTTTTATGAAATTCTTTACTGGTAGAAATCCGTTCGTCAGTAAGCAATTGAGTGTTTGATTTGATATTACCTACAAGCACGCGTGCGTTACATCTACCATACTCACACGGTTAATTCAAACAGTGGCGCCGTTGAGCTTTTGGTGCGTATGCGAGAACCCGTGGCAGCGTTGGCTGGAGTCTGCGGCAACATCGGCGGCACGGTCGGCCGGGTGGCGTTGCAACGGCGTAGGTGAGGCTGTGGTAGCAAGAGGGGCACCGGAAATTAGGAGCATATGATGAGAATAGGAGTAACCGTCCGTATTGTGAATGAGTTTAATTGTTATGGGCGACGACAGCTATTTTCGGTGGCGGCGCGGCACCGGCGAGATAGAAAGAAACTAGGTGAGAAGGAAGTCAAATCACATGGGAAAAAGGGAGGCCATTTTTGCGGTGTACGTAACTGTTGCAAATCTTTATTTATTTTGAATTTCAAATTGAAAATTATTAAAAATTAATTAACTTAATTATCATTTGATGTTAATTGGAATTTTATCTCTATTATACACATTGTACATTAAATTCATTGGCTCCTCACACTTTCTCTTTTTTGTATTATTGGACTTTTTTATTACAATCCATATTATAATTAGTAGAGTTATCAGGTATCCTGGTTGGTTTCTAGACTTTCTCTTTTTTCTTATATCATATCATATTTTAGGGGTGAGCTGGGTAGCAGATACCCGATTAACTGTTCGAATCCAAATCGAACCAATTAAATTTGTTCTGGAACTAACGGGTAATCGGGTTCGATCCGAACCAAACCAATGGCTCTCTCTAATAATTGGTTCGGATAATGGTTCTGGGGGTGCAAAACCCGAACCAACCCGTGGACCCGACTATATATTAATTAAATAAAAAATAAAAATTTAAAATATATGCCTTTTAATTATTTTGAGTTTCTCTCTATTGCACTTTTGTATTTAGCTTTTAATGTGTTTGGTGTTTAACATGTTTAGATTTTAATGTGTTCAGTATTTAATATATTTGGATTTTAATGTGTTTAATTTTTGATGTATTTAGTGTTTGGTATTTAACATGTTTAGATTATTTCTATTGATTTTACATGTTTATTATACTTACAGAATTTTTAAGACAAAAATTTCGTTCTTTTTTTTATGAATTTCTATTTCATCTGGTATCTAATTATCCAAACCGAACCAATTCATTTTTAATCGATTTAGTTTGATTCAGGTACATACACAAAAAAAATATAAATTCGAACTAATTACAATTCAATTATTAATTCGATTCTAATTTCACCCTAAAACTGAACCAATCTGGCCATGCTCACTCCTATCATACTTTCTTTTTTTTTCTTATATCATATCATATAATAGCTTTGAGATATATTCCCACTTCATTTGTAAATATATTTTATATAAAAAAGATATAAATATCCATTATAAAGAGAAATGAGTATGTATAAATTATAAAAATATTTTAGTGATATTTAATTTTAGTATGTTTTCATTTTTTTTAATACTAAATTCTATTTTTTATGTTTTAATAACAGTACACTTAGATTCTGATATTTTTTACAAGTGATAAATATTTATGTTTCTATTTATCTTAATGAAGAATATGTTTGGTAATTAACGAAGTGGGTAACAAATATATACACAAAGTCACATAGAGGTGTACGAAAAATTTCTCATCATATAATATGAAAAGAATTTATTCTATCTGGTGTATTTTTGCATTTATTTTATTTTTAATCTGGGTTCTTGTACCAAGATGTCTCATCAAGTAATATATTCACGTTATAATTATTACATAATTTATGAGAAATATATAAGCGACACGATTCTCGTAATATAGTGTGCATCACACACAATTAGAAAGTGGATTAATACAGATGAATTTATAGACGGATTTAGTTTTTATTACAGATGGATTTTTAGTTATCGACGATTTTGTCCCTCTGTAAAAGCCTCGTCGAAAATTTACTGATGGATTTTTTTCGGTCGGAAAATTACAAACGGATTTTTACGAATTACTGATAGATTTTCCATCTGTAATTACAGACGAATTTTCTGTCTGTAATTACAGATAAATTTTCCGTCTGTAATTACAGACAAATTTTCAGACGAATTTTTTGTCTGTAATTACAGACAGATTTTCTGTCTGTAATTTAAATTTTGAAAAATCATACACTCTGGTTACATACAGAAAATCCGTCTGTAAATCCCTCAGTAAGGTAAAATAGAATTTTTTTTATTTTTCTAATTACAAAATAAACTTATTTTCATACAAAATAAATATAAATTTAATACAAATTTTTATCTAATTTGTATTCGAATATTTATGATATTTCAAAAAATAAACAAATTTATCGTATTATCAAACGAAAAGAAAATTATTATAAACAAGCAAGTCAATATAATGTAAAACATAAACAAAGTATATTATTAACTATAATCCTCGGTATATTGTTCAATCATACTAAATTTTACACAATTTTACATATATTACAGAAAGATTAACTGAATCCTTTCTCAAAAAATGGACATGAATCAGAAGAGTTGATCACCAAAGAAAAAGTAATTTCCTTATGATGCTTTGTTCTTACTAGTTTCTCCACCACATTCCCTCTTGAACGAATCTCAAGGTCCATAACATCCTTATTCCCATTAGATTCCTCAACAACAGCTTCTTCTGAATCACATCCACTTCCACTACAGCATAGTTGCACTTCAAAATCTCAGTACCCTCTAACTTCATGACACACAACCAACCTCAGCTTTCTTATTAGATTTAACTCTTCTCTGTTGGACACTTACTAGTTACTTTTTTTATTTTGCAGTGTAGATCTCCGGTTTCTTGTCTTTAGGAATTGTAGAATTGTCGATGAAGGACACTACAAGCGGGAAGTTAAAGTGTACAATTCATTATGATATTGAATTTTATCAGTATACAGCCCATTCTCTCTTGCGATAACTCGATAAGCTATCTTTATAAGGGATATAAACATTTACCATTCATGACTTATGACGGCTTGACTTTCCATCCTGCTTTTGAGATGCGACGAAGCTCCTGTGTTTGACCCTTCATATCACTGCAACTTCCCCCAATAATGTTAAGAACTAATGGTGCAAAAGCTTGATTAACAAGATAAAGATATAGAAATGTCAAGGTACCTTTGAACAAGATAAAGAAAAAGATAGAACACAGGAAGAAGCACCAAGATCACAAAACTGGTGTATAAACAGTTCTGCCATCAAACCAAAAGAGCACTATAAGAAACACATCTCAAATTTATTTTTGGGGAAATGGGTTACAATAAACACCATAATGGTATAACAAGAGTAAACTAGGGGAACTAAAATTAAAAAACACAAGTATACCATGAAGACGGCTTGCTGATGGCCCCTGGCTTATGGGAAAGCAACTGTCAGCAAGACTCTGGACAAAATCTGGATATGAAGTAGGTAGAACTAGGCCAAAACGACAAATAAATATAAACCTCCAAAGAAGGCATCAACTATTTCATGGTCATCATCTTTAGCAGCCACTTAATTGGTACAAACATGATGAGGCAGGGAAAGATCCAGTCAAGACTTTTATACTTCAACACAAGTAGTTGGTAAAAACAAAACTAAAGCAATGACAGACAGATACATAACTATTTATAGATCAGAAATAATCATTAATGTTTCTCCTCTTTTCAATTTAAACTTTTGGAACAACTAATTTATAATGTAGTATCTTTGAGTGTACGAAGAAACATATATAAATATTCAATCGCTTAAATCCATGATGAATCAACTTAAAATAATTTCAAGAAACTATCACAGTATTATAAATTACCTTCCCCTGGAATCATTGGATTTGCAGTTTCTTGTGATTGTGGTTGTAAATGATTATCATTCGGTGAAGCAGAGCATATAAAGATACCTTTACCGGGAATCTGATCGACATGAGCTTTAATTCGAGAAACACCTCCACTGACAAGGACAAGGACAAGATATATAAAAAAATAAAAATAAAAATAAAAACAGCCCAGAAAAAGGGAGTATTAAAACAGCTTTTTTGGTGCTTTCTCAAACGAGGAAAAAAAAAGAAAAAAGAAAAAATAGCTTCTAACAAGCCAATGATGTCTGTCCATCTGAATTATTCTAAACCATCCAGAAATTGAATGGTACTTTGAAAGATCGAGAGGTGACATTGTTTCATCTTGTGAAATGGATGAATAATCCCATGGGGGAAGAAACAGAAAAATAAATTTGCCTAAAAGAACAAATAGCACCAACCATCATATCATTTGTCTTTGTCTCACCTTCTGAAGCTGATGCACTAGCACGCTCAGTCATTGTTGCATCTTGTGAGATGGCTTGCTGCTCACCACCCTTCTCTTGTTTAGAAGCTTCTTCTGCAGCTTTTTTTGCAGCTGCTTCCGGCCTGGCTCTCTCGTTCCATTGAAACTCTTAAAGCAAGAGCAAGCTCGGGGTCCAAGTTTGGATCCACACCGAACTCAAATCCAGATACACCACCAGCTGCAAATCCACTTCCACCTTCACCATCGCCAGTAAAAATAGGTATGCTGCCACAAAATAAGGTTACAAAATTTACTTCTCAATAGGGAAAGTGAATTTGTTATTGGACTACAGGAAAGAATTAAAAAAAGAGTCGGAGCAACAATGAATCCTCTAACACATACAAAAAAAAATAGGATGACAGAATAAGTATGACAGATATTTCACGAGAGCCATCTAAAGCATGCCATTTCTGCTACTTGGGTTTGGCAAAGAAAAAATATGAGGGACGAGCCAAACTCCAATCAGAATTGGAAGAAAACAAAACAGAATTGGATAGAAGCCGAGCAGATAATAAACAAATTCCTTAACTCACATGTATATCAAAGAAGTCCTGGATCAAATGGGAATCCTTATTAAAAAGTAAGAAACAGAAATCAAATAAGATGAGTTGAATTCACAAACCTTATAAGCACATCAGAAAGAGCATTTGTACCAGCTAGAACATGAACAATGTGGCTGGTATCATTATTGTTCACAACTGCAAGGAGTGCTTCCAGCTTCCAATTCTTCCACGGAAGGCCGTTAGAAACAAGCACTTAACATGCACTAATGACATTGTGTTTAGATTCTCTTTTAAAGATAGTAAATAAATTAATTCGTTTATTTCATTTACATAAACAAAATTCTTGACAAAGTTATGCTTAACCCAAAAAAAAAAAGAAAAAGGAAAGAAAGGAGCATGATAAGGCCCTCAAAGACATTGCGTCGAACACATGATAGACGTGAATATATTATAACATTATCTCCAACATAAACATGAAAGTTAACACCATCAAAATAAGTAGAAGCCATGCAGGTGCACACATTACAACTAACAAGTATTTATTTGAAGGAATGATATATCGATCACAAACAGTAAACGGGAAAAGATGGAGATTTTGAAGCACAACGAAGCAGAACACCACAAATGTACAAATTTCATCATCTACCGTTCATACACCACAATGAAAATCTAACCAGAGAAGATCTAATCGTTACACTTCCTGAAGACAAAAATCATTCAAAATTAAATTGAAACAGGGAGTGAATAAATAAATAAATACATAAGCCATCTTGAAAGAAAAGCTAGGGTTCGAAGAGACAGACAAGTTTACAAAATATATATATATACCATTGAATCAATGGATTTCTGGTTCATGCGATACTCCTCAAGCTTTTGAAGCTCTTGAGAAAAGTTCTACAAATACGGGAAGAAGGCACCTGAGGCTAAGATTGGAACACAGAGTCAGGTAGCAGCAGCAAAGCAAAAGCAGATAAGGTACTCAATCAATCAGTTCATAATTTCCTATAAATATAAATCAAGCTAGAGCATTAACAGCTTCTCATATCAGATTATATTATTCTAGTATGATTTTCAAATGAAAAAATATGCAATCCATGAATTACCTTTTTCAATGATTTGGAGTGCTTACAGCTAAAGAACCACACTCAGCAATGCTTTTGTTCTGCATAAACAAAAAAAAAAAAGAACAAAACTTAGCTGCACAAATGAACCAATTAACCTTCTTAGATTTAACTACTATAATGATAGCAAAAGAACCACGGAGAGAAGCGCAAAATATGTTACACAAATAACTTAGCTGCACAAATGAACCAATTAAACTTCTTCGGAAACTTTACGGTACCTGCGGTTCTCTCCTTCCACCATATTATATTACCAGCAAAATCTGAAGCGCAAATCACAAAGTCAAGTTGCGAAAATAGAAAAGCCATGGAGAGCAAAACCTTCTAACATAGATTAATAAATTACAGACTGCTCTCAAGGTGCAAGTACAGAACCCATATAATGTAATAAATCGTGAGATTACCTTTGTTCGACCAGGCATAATTGGCTTTTTGGCCAACAATTCAGCAAGAATGCAGCCAGCACTCCAGAGGTCCACTCCGACACCATATTCGGTGGCCCTGAGAAGAAGTTCGGGAGGACGATACCATAAGGTCACCACTCTACTGGTCATAGGATGCTTGTGATGAGGATCAAAGAACGATGCTAATCCAAAATCAGCAATTTTAAGAACTCCATCATTGTCAATAAGAAGGTTTGATCCCTTTATATCACCAGCTTTTAGGGCATTTATTTTGATTGAAGCAGATCTGCATGAAATCTAACCTCCAGGCGAAAGGAACGAAAGGAACGAAAGCAGATCTACATAAATATCATCAATCACCATTATCAAATCGTAGAACAAGAACAACGAAAGGAACGAAACGCTAAATGAACTAACCTCCAAGCGAAGAGAAACGGAGGGCTTTAGTTTCGATTAATTAGCGGATTAAAATCCTAACCTCCAACGGACGATGACGAAGGGAGCAGATGCGACGAGAGCGGCGGCGGAGGGGGCTCGTGCGACGCGAGCGGCGGAGGCAGCGGCAAAAGATGCTCGTGCGACGGAGAGAAAAAGCAGCTCGTTGACAGAGAGAGGGAGAAGCTCGTTAGATTTGTGTGGAGTGTGAATGGAGCTGCCGGCTCTGAGCTCAAGAGAAACGTCAAAAGGAGGACGGTAGCACCGCCGGCGAGTAGAGCGGAGGAGCACAGCTTTATATTGCAAAATAAGAAGGAGAGAGGAAGAAACTCGTGCGATGGAGCTCTCACTTGTGTGGGGTGTGGCCGTGTGGATGGAGCTCGAGAAGATAGGGTTGAGTTAGGGTTATTTGAATGTTTCGGATGGAAAATTTTAGGTTACAGACGAATTTTTCATCTGTAATAATTTAATAAAAAATGACATTTTGTCTATTTTATTACAGATGAATTTTTTGTCTGTAATCATTTTTTATAAAAAAAATTAATTTTTTCGACAAAATTATCGATGGATTTTTTTTTTGTCTATAATTTATGTTAATTTATTTTTTTTGTTTTTCGACAAAAAATTCCTCTAAAATTTTTTCTGTATTTCAATTAGATAAAATTCATCGAAAATATCCATCTATAATAACTAATTTTCTAGTAGTCACATCATGTGACATTAGTATATTTCTATTATTCTGTAATATCTTAAGAATTCAAAATAAGTAATTAAATTTAGTAAAATGAAATTCCCGTTTGTGCCATGTTTCTTCTTTTTGTTTTTTTTTTTTATAAATCTTCTTTACCTTATTTTTCTTTGTTCCTTTTGTTTAATATAATTGCTTGTTGTGATCACATTGATCACAAAAGAATAATGTAATTGATGAATTAATATTGCTATCGATTTATTGGAGCCAAGAACGAAACAAGAAATCAAACTTTTGACATTGGAAGGCAAAGAAGAGAAAGTTATAAACTAAAATCTGTTATTAAATCTTATAAAGAAACATTTATTTATTAATAACTCTGTAGAGTAAAGTTATAGATTCATATATTTTCAATTTTTATTTATTTATTTGGGTAAAATGAAAATTTTACGTATTTTTTCTAAATCTTAGCGAATATTTACCTTCTTTTGAAACGGATAATTTTGGCTATAAAATATTACATGTTGAACATAAAAAAAAAGAAGTAAAAACCGCAATATATAATGCAACAAGAATTAAAACAATATCATAATTTATAATTTATTAGACTTGATGAAATATACAAGCTAAGGCACACTTAATTTTAATAGTGCAAGGGATCTGTGGTAGTAACCAGTAGTTAAAAACTAAAGCAAGCACAAACTAAAGGCAAACTTGCATTGCAACAACCTAAACCATAACATTTTATTTCTTATAGATAATCATGTTTAAGATTACCCACCTTTTACTAATAAGTAATTTAACTATGTTCCTTAAGAATTTAGAATAAGTGCCACATGAGAACATTAAAATATACTATTATATTCTCTTGTAATACTTATTTAATTCTTAAAATTAAAAGATCTTTCAAATGCTCATTAGCAAGTTCTACTATACCTTATATTTATGCATCATCCACGCTATATTTTATTTAATTACATGTACTGAAAACACTAAGGTACACACGCATATTTATGACATTTGACTCTAATAAAGTGAAAAAAATTTGTAAAATAAAAAAAATTAATTTTT
>NC_029774.3:58217701-58242906 GCF_000817695.3 Arachis duranensis | reverse complement strand
AAAATGATGGAAATGGAAATATTGGTGGAAAATCTATTTGTTTCTGATCACCTAGCCCCATCATTGGTGGCTTGGTCTCCTTGTTACCAACATGATTATTATTCACTACTTCATGATCTCCTTCATTTGCTTCCTTCTCATCTTTTGCTGCATTATTATCATTTAGCTGCCTGGCACTAGTTGAACTAACAAGGTTGGTAACTATGGCAACCAAACAAAACAAAAGCATAAGAACCTTACGGAAAGCCATGTATGAGAGAGAGAGAGAGAGATTATGTGTGCGTGTGTGTAAAGGAATATGAAAAGAGAAGCTCTTGTATATGTTTTTATGGTTAGAGAGTGTTATTTTGGAGCCATATATATAGCGGGGAAGAGAAGAGTGTAGAAACGAATGTAATAGTTTAAATATAATAAATAAAAAATTGTCATAAATTCTTAAGTACATGATTTGGTCTAAAATCAATTTGAGTTGATTGGAGTGATTAATTTATCTATCTATTTAAATAAATATTAAATTTTATTTTATATATGTAGTAACTAATCAACAATAAATTACTAAATAAAATTTAAATTTATAACAGATTAAACTTTAACTTTAACTTGTCAAAAAAAAATCTGAAATAAAATCCATTGTCTATATTAGAGGATACCTAATATATATTTATATGAGGAATGCTAGGGGCCAGCAACTTTTGTGATTGGTAGCCAGCAAATAACCATCAATGATGATTTAATGGTGTGAGATTGGTGTGAGATTTCATCCAATGACTCACATTTCTCTGGTTACATGCTGGCCAAAATTCAACAAAACTGCTGGCCCCTAGACTTTTCCTATTTATATAAATTAAAAAATTGGATTCAATCATACACTTTTTCTTATATAGAGCAATAATGACGAATGACCAATTTTAATATAAATTTTAAATTTTAAATTTAAATTATTAATATAAAATATAATAAATAAAAAATAAAAAATTATTTGAATAAAAAAAAGAAAAATATAGGTAGATAATAAAAATACTAAACAATGTGAATAATAGATATATCGAATGTTTATTTCATTAAGTGTACAGATGGTTATTCTAATATTAAGATTTAAGTAAATAATTTAAAGGTGTAGTATATTTTTATTTGATTAGTAATTGTTCATATTGTTCAAAAAAATCATTGATTATCTACCATAATCCTTAAAAAAAATATAGTATTTTTTACATAACAAAAAACATTTAATAACGAGCCAACAAATAATAAGACACCCCATTCAAGATATACATGCACAATAATAATTAATCCTAATAATATCTACTCCACAATATCCTTCTGATTTAAGCTTCGAATTTTTTCCAGATATATTAGTATACTACACATTTTGTTGGTGATAACCTTAAGGACTAAGCGTGTCATCGTCTTGAATATCGTTTGCCGAGTTGGAACCCAACTATGGTACCAGGTAGCACCTTCAGAAACATTATTATCATCAATCTTATTGTTTCGGTAATAATAATAATAATGTATATCTTGTGAATTGGCTATGGATGGCCAGGTTCCATCAATGTTATTAGACTTCAAAGCAGGTGTTTGGAGTAACGAACAATAATGCCACATTATATTATATATTTTTACTACTTTTTCAACGAGATAATTCTCAAATGATTGATCCTATCATTAGTACCATTAATAATCATTGTCTGTAAACTCTATTCGATATTTGTATGTTATAAAATTATTTATTCTAAAAATTAGACTGTTAAATTAGAACAAGTACCTATATGTAAGTGTAAAATTCGATCGTTTTGAATATTGAGTGTGGTCATCTATGGAGCATGAGTTACCAAAACGACTTATATTTAAAAGAAAAAATAAAAAATATTAAAAAAAGTGCTGGAATTAGATACGCAAGCATTAGTTATATCTATATATTCGTGTGCGCTAACTTTGATTTTGATGTTTTAAACTTAATAATCCAAGGCATATTATATACAATAGAATAGTTGCAAAAGAAAGGATATGGAAGTTAATAATCTTGAAAGCGTAAAAATGCATGGTTGCACACGTTGTTGGTTATGACTTTGCCGATCATTTAAGAGAGTATTAATTGAGGCCACAGAGAGTTAGAGATATGATTGTACGTGTCCCAGTTTCTGAACAAGGAGGAAAACGAAGATGGTTGAAAAGAGTGCCACCGATTCCTCATATTATCAAGTGTGGCATACAACTTCATAAGATCTTTTGCTAATGAGCATTTAATTAACGAGCTTAAAAATGGGCATCAAGCCCCGTTTAATATAAAAAATTAGTTTTTTTAAAAAAAAATAGCTGACATAGTCTTTAGGTTTCAGGTTGCATTTGTTTCATATCTATATTTATAGGAGTGGGCCTGCTACACATACAAGTTTACAAGCTTACAAGTTGGCCCAGCCCAAATAGAACTCACGCGCATGAAGAGAGATAACATGGCGCGTCAAAATCACGCGCTCAACACTCAAATGGTTACGTATGGCAGACTCTTCCACTTCTTCCACTTCTTCCACTTCTCAAAGCGCTTTGAAAACAAGGAAACCCTCCCATTTTCGAGCGAAAATCAAAGTTCAAAATATACAAATCGTTGTTCAAAACCTCCATCAAAACACCATCAAACTCTCCGTGAAGAATCTGAAGAGAAAACAAAGCAACAATACTCAACGTAAGTTCATTAAGATTCCTGTATATTTTACTTTTCTTCTACATCGTTCTTCTAGGGTTTATTATTATTCTTGCTTTTTTGTTACACTGTTCTAAGTTCTACGTCGTTCTACGTTGTTGTTCTAAGTTCTCCCGCTATTGTTGTTGATTTTTGGGGGTTTATTCCGTAGATTGGGGGTGTATACTGCTTAACCTTGTAATGTGGCTTGATATTGAAGAATGGTTGAGTGATATCTGACTAATATCTATATGGATGTATCTGAATAATATCCATGGGTGTATCTCACTGTTATCAATGGGTGTATCTTATTGATATCTTTGGGTGTATCTGACTCATATATATGGGTGTATCTTACTATTATCAATGGGTGTATCTTATTGTTATTAATGGGTGTATCTGACTCATATATATGGGTGTATCTTACTGATATCTTATTAAACAGAATATACTTTTTAATTGTAGGAAGAGGTGGACCACTATAGAGTGGAGTATGCTTCCCGGATACTATTCAGTGAGATGAATAAATAGAGAGATTGGGCAATTAGAGAGAGTAGTGATATAAGGCTGTCGAAGCCATCCTCTGTATTATTGAGTCCGTTTTGTCAGATTAATTCTGCTGATATAGAAACTGGGTAATCCAACTGCTGGGTAGTTTGTAAATTGAACAAATGATGTAAATATTTGCCATTTATCAACAACTTCTATTCCATGCATATTTTTTCCCATAGTTAAACTATCTGTGCTGGTAAACTGTCTATGATGTATTCAAAAGCTGTATTACAGGTGCTAAAATATGAAGCAAAAAATCAAGGCATATATAAACGCAAATTGTAAACTGTTACACCCAACGCAAGTCTAATAATACACCCAAGATTGCATAAAATATACACCCAACTGTCTGTGCTGTATTCAAAATGTATGAATTACATGCACTAAAATATGAAGAAAAACATCAAATGAAGTATACACCCATAACCTGTGAATTTTTACAGCTTTTGTTCTATATGTATCTATATATGTGTCTATGTAAATTGTGAATTAACAAAAATACACCCAAAAGAACAGTGCTTTTACACCCATATTCTATATAACTATACACCCAAAGAGTTATCCCCTGCTGCTGGTACCCTGAACTGATAATTCATAACGTGTCCTTGATATTGGCTGGAATTTGAATGCGCCGCTGATGCAGCATCAAACAGATTTATCTGAATATAACACTCACACATTAGCTAAACTATTAACGAGAAAAATAAACTCAATCGCCACAAATTTAAAGAACATTACTTTTACCTCGCTTAAAACTTTCGTCGTCTTCTTCTTTGTGGCATTTGCAATCTGTTTCTCCAGCTTTGAACCTAGCCTGTTTTTTGGACGTCTTCTTGTTCGAATCCTTGGCGGGCTTTGAAGCTCGTTAACGGACTCCAAGTTGGCGTCTTCGTGGGAAAAAGAAGATGTCCCCTTCCTTTTGGCTTTTAATGCTTCCATCTCGGCCATCATGTTATCGTACGCTCGGTGCAGAATTGCAGTCAGCTCCTCCGATTCGGAGGCAAATTTGCAAATATTTTGCGAACGAAAAACCAATTAGTCGAACCTCTTGCTTCTTGGCTCCATTAGTGGCTCGTCGTGGCTGCTCTTGATGTGTGTGTGTCGCCTCTTTACCTTCTTGCTCCATCGTTCCAGTATATATCTAGGTGACACTTGGCTTACTTGTTCGAAGCTTAACACGCTTAGTGCGTGACGGCACAGTATCCCTCTCGACTCGAATAATAAACATTGGCATTTTACCTCGGCTGCAACTGAGTCGTAGATAACCACGAACTTGTTGAATATTGAGCTGGAAACTTGTTCTCCGACTTCGTATATTGAATAGCCTAGAGCGGAATTCTTTAATCTGGTGATGCAATTCGCCTTTCCTCTGAATTGCGCTTGGACTTCCCTAAACTTTGCGTGAGTGTACGCATCTTGAAACTGAGCTTCAATGGAGGATTTGGTTGCACACGGTATGACCGTATGAAAATCTGCAGCATCTGATTCTCTCTCTGCTTGCTCCCTGCTTCCGAGGCAATTATCGTATTATTTGACGAACTGAATAAGCGAGCTGTTCCGGGTGATGTACTTGTTAAAAAATGAATGCATGCTCTCGCTCCTTTGTGTGCTTCTCATCCCTGCCCAGAAGTGGTGATCCAGATAGATAGGAACCCATATGTGACAGTCTTCGTACAGATCTGCATAATACACCCAAACACAGACTGTAAAATATACCCAAGAGAACATACAATTTACACCTCTGCTGTAGATTTTAGAAACACATCACCTGAAAGCCACTTGTTGTCCGCAAGACCAAATTCAGCAGAAAATCGTTCCAATTCCTATCGAATGAGTCTTTGCTATGAGAGTTCCAAACAACATGGCTCATTTCTTTTTCGATATCGGCATGTCCCTTGTACCCGTTTAATTTGCTTGGAATCTTCTTCATGATGTGCCAAATACACCAGCGGTGAACTGTTGTTGGCATACAGGCCTCTAAAGCCCTTTTCATTGATGCGCACTGATCAGTGAAAAACCCTTTCGGAGCGTTTCCTCCCATGCAACGAAGCCAGCATTGAAATAACCATTTGAATGATTCAATTTCTTCGTTCTTCATCAAAGAGCATCCGAGAAGTGTTGACTGACCGTGGTGATTCACCCCGACAAAAGAACCACAGACCAAATTATACCTGAAACAAATTACAATGGTCCAGAATGCAAAATCATTAGGTACACCCCAACATATGCTTAGAATACACCCAATGAAACAGCCAATATACACCTCTGCTGCGGATTCGTAAAAATAAATTAATTTAGCAGCATAAACAGGGACAGTTTGTTACCTGTTTGTATTGTAGGTGGTGTCGAATGAAATGACGTCTCCGAAATACTCAAAGGCGGCTCTGCTTCTTGCATCGGCCCAAAAAGCCAGCTTAATCGATTGATCCTCCTCGAGTTCGAGCTCAAAAAAGAAATTCGAATTCTTCTCTTTCATTCTTAAGAAATATTTCCCGAATTCCTTTGCATCTTCTTGTTCGGAAACATTCCGCACTTCCCTGGTAATGTAATTCCTCACGTCCTTTTCGATAAAATTTAACTCGCGGTGACCCCCGGCAGCCGCAACAAATGATTGGTAGGTTTTGCTTGGTTTGATACCGGCCTCCTCGTTATTCTCTATCGTACGACGAATGGACATGCTTAGTTCCCTGTGCTGTTTGAGCATCTCTGCTTTGCTTGGACAGCAGGGGTGTGAATGATCCAACACAACCTTTGAAATGATCCAAGCACCGACATCCTTCAATGTGTGTATATAAATTCTTGCAGGACAGTTTAAACCGGCTGTCGGATTGGTTTTCTCAGTCGGAGATATTTTAGATTTTCATTTTCCCTCTCTGCTACATGTAATCAGTTGATTCTTAATCTCGTTTCCCTTCCTATTTGTGCACCGAACTCTTGTAGAGAAACCTGCAGCCTTGGCGTAGCTCCTGTAAAATTTTTCAGCATCTTCAAGGGTGGTAAAGGTCATTCCGACCTTCGGAACAAGCTCGTCATCAACAACCGAGAGAGGCTGCACAATACACTGTGTCAGAACTGTGAATACACCCATAGATATGATTCAAATACACCCAATCATGTCTAATATGATACACCCGAACCGCAACAACTCAACTACAGAATGACCTTTAAAGTCATAAATTGTAAATACACAGGCTGCAGAATACACCATGTCAAAAACTAAAAACACACCCAATCATGTCTGATATAATACACCTAAACAACAACAACTCAATTAAAATAACAAAAAACCAGTAAAGTGTAGATACACCCACACTTCTAGCTAAAATACACCCAAAGAAGAATTGATCTACACCCGAGCGTCTGCTATAAATTCAGGTAATTAATCACAACTAATACATTGAATCGACAGATTCATGTTAACATGTTATTTCAAAGGAATCCTATGTAAATCAAACTTCAGGAACTTCGTTAGATTCAAATTCATAATCCACTTCGCCTGGATTCAGCTGACAATCTTCATTTGAATGATCCATTATCTACGAGTTCAAACTTTGATTTCAGAAAACAACAAATCAAAATAGAAAACAAAGCTCGAGTTGTAGAGAGAGAAAAAGGTAACGTAAACGAAGAACATACCAGTGAGAAAAGGAGAGGAAAAGAACGATGGAGAAGAAGGAGGGAAGACGCGCGAGAAGAAGAACAACCAAATCTCAAAATATCGAAAACGAAGAAGGAAACAAATATTTTAAATTTGGTAGTTAGATATACGCGGGATGTTATATAGCGCATGTAATCAACGTACGTGGAGCAGCGCGTATTTTGATTTTATTGTTTAATGAACTTGTAAAGCATACAAGCCCTAATGGCTTGTATGCAGAGCATTTCCCTTATAGGAGATATGAACACAGTTACACATACATATTATTAAATTTTGAGATATTAATTTTTAAAAGATATAACTATACATAAATATACATAAAATATGTATTTAAAATATTATTTCTATTTTTATTTTTAATTTACTTTTTTTTTATCCACAAAACCTTTTTTTATTTTCTTTTTTTTTCTTTCTCTATCTCCCTCTTTTATTATTGTTCCTTCTCTTCACCACCACTCACTCCACTATAACCGTCTTAGTTTTTTCCTTTTCTCTTCTTTGACTCTTCTTTCCTTTCTTCACTTTTCTCTCATTTTTTTGGTATCACCTCCTACTTCCATCTTTCTCTTTTTGGGTCGTCTTCTACGTCGTCATTATCATTATCATTATTATTGCGATTTTTCTTCATCTCTTCCATTCTTTAACTTTACATTCTCATATTTGTGAGTTTGTACCAATTTACCTATCATTTGCTGTCTTTCTTTATATTTTTGTTTTTGTTTTTTTTTAAAGACAGAGAAAAAATTATTTAATTTTTTAATTTAAATTATTTAACTGATGTTTTAATTAAAGTTCGTGATTTTAATTATTTGAGTCATTGAGGACAAACAAATCAGTAATCAAAATAGTGGTGGTGGTAGAAATCAATAGTAATAATAGTAGTAATAGAGATTAAATAATTTTACTTTGGGATAAATTTAACTTTTGAATTAGGTAAATATATTTTGTGCATTATTATAAAATATGGTATAAAATGTGTATTTTTATGTCTATATGTCTTTGTGTTTTTGTTCATCATTTTATGTCTATTGTTACTAAATGCAGTCTACGTACACAATGTTAAATAAAATACTAATCTAAAAAATTTATTATAGAAAATTATACAAAATTTTATTTTTAATGTAATTATTGCATTGTGTATCTATTAAGACAAAATATTTAGACTAAATTTAAAATAGAAATTGAGACTGAAAGATAAAAACTAAATTAAATCTTTATATTATATATAAAATGTACATAATTAAATTATATTTTAATATTCTATTTGATTTAAAATAAATATAATGACTGAAATAACTAAAATTACTTAAATACTTTTATTAATTAAAAAAATAAACACACAATAAGCCATAACCCTTCTTCTTTGTCGTCATCTTCAGAATCATTATCATTAAAAAATTTTAAACCGCTTCCAATAAACTAACCTCACGTAACAATATGTGCAAACTCTATTTTTCATTTTTTCGCACCTAGAAATTCAATTCATGGCAATGAATCAAATATCTAAATGTTCAAAAACTTTCAAGCCATTGTAATCCATGAGAAGACAAGAACCATCAAAAAGGGCATTAGTCACCCACGCAACAACTCAATCTGAAACAAAACTGATATGTAAGAGATTCCAATACCAACATTAAGGAGCATGGGGCAAGAAATAACTAGTTCCAGACTACTTCCAGCAACATAACAACCAACCAGTATATATACAGCAACAATATGACACTACAACACAAACAAGGAATAGAAAATGACTATCATAAATTACAATTTCATCAATTTTGGTAATATCCAACTAACATTCATAATGATCGCATATGATCATCCATAGAATCCAACTCAGCAAATTGCCACAAAACATAAAAGACTTGAAGTTTAAAACCAGCACAACAATGAGCAATCAACACAGCACTCCACTATATCCAGGGAGAAATCACAATGAAAAAAGAATATGATATTGATGAAGCACACAAAGCAAGAGGCATCAAATCAACCAGTAATAAACTTTTAGCACATGAACAATCCACTATTAGAAAAATAATGAAAACTCAAGAAGCTCGGAAGGAAAAAATGAACGTAGAAGGGGACACTACAACATTTTTGGACCTAAGATAACCTTTACTTGAAGCGACATTCACTACAAAAAAAAAAAATTTAAATGGCATTTATATTACGACGGTTTTAAAAAACCGCCATAATGTTTGGATATTATGATATTTTATGGTGATGCCAAAATTAAGTTGCATAAAATGGCTTTTTGGTTATTTTGGTAGTTTTATACTGCCATTATCAAAACCCATCATTTGAAAAAGAAGGCCCAAATAAAACCCTTTTCCCAACAACAGAAAACCCTAACTCGAAAACCCATTCCTGAAACTAATGCGAGCTACCACCAAACCCGAAACCGAAGACCTGTGCTCTGCTCAGGCGACGATCTGCTCCAGTGGCTGCTCTGGTGGCGATTTGCTCCAGTGACTAATCCGGAGACGATCTTCTCAACGGCGTTATCCTCCGACGAGATTGTGTGTTCTCGATCTCCTCTAGCAGGTTCTCCTCCGGCGGCGCGTTCGCCTCTTGCTACAATCTCTGTGTGAGTGCAAGGTTGATCTTATTTCTCTCTCTCAATTTTCTACTGTTGTCAAAAATACCTAAAAGTTTAAAATGGAAAATCAAGTTGCAAAAACTTCATAAAACTACGAGATCTGTTGCGCAAGTGTTTCCTCAGACGATCTTCTTCGGCGGCGATCTCATCCATCAACTCTTCTCTTGCATTGATCGATGAGATCTGTTGCGCAAGTATTTCCTACAGCGTTGAGTTGTGTTCTGCGATTTCTCCATCTCCATCGAGCTTCATTGAGCATCTAAGTTAGTGTACAAATTTGGATTATCTTCTTCTGTTTACTCATGATTAGTAAATATGCTATGTTCTATGCTAACATTGACTACGTCTTTTTCTTTAATTATAACTTTTTTATTTTCTTCCTTGTTAGAAGAAATTGGAGGTGAGGCATTCACTAAATTTTCTTCTAATTTTGTTTGTATGTATGTTAGATGATTATGGATTATGATGATATCTTGTTTGAGCTCCTTCCTCTATTCTATTCTTCTTCCCTCTGTTCTATCACTACAAGAAAATAAGCTTTTTGTGACGCTTTTAAAGCATGCCAAAAAGTGCTAAAAAGTTTGCCGATAGCTTTTCACCACGCTTTTGAGCTATCGATACGCTTTTGAAAGGGTCACATCCGCCAGCGTGCTAGTTGCTCTATCGCCACACTTTTGTAGATCTATCGGTACACTTTCTTTTTCACCACGCTTAAAAGCGTGGCCATAGGTGTTAACCTATAACTACGCTTGAAAAGCGTGCCAAAAAATGGACATATCGCCACGCTTTTAAAGCGTGCACATTAGTTTAGCTTTGGCTACCCTTCAAAAATGTGCCGATAGGTGAAGATATGGCTACACTTTTGAAGCGTGTCGATAGGAGAAGATATGGCTACGCTTTTAAAGCGTGCCGATGAAAAAAATATGACTACATAATAATAAATTAAATGTGGTGGTTGAAGAGGAAGATATGGCTACGCTTAACCAACCGAACCCATAATTTATAATAGGCTAATTGGATCGGTCAACGAAAAATTTATTTTAAAGAAAAGGGAAGAATAAGCGAATAATACAATTCTGCTTTGTCGCTATAGACAGATCATAAAAGTAATCAAACACATCTATTGGGGAGAAGTGGAGAACAATGAAATAAGTATAAACCAAGTGCCTTTGAAGAATATTCCAAGAGGCCAACATAAAGATTTTGCAAAGCAAAGGCATTTGAACAGTACTAACATCTAAATGATAAAACCCACAATAAAGTGCATCCAAACATTTTCAACACTACACTAGAAACAATTAAGCTCTTGTGCATAGCAATCAGTAGACTTTACTCCTCATCATCAACTTCTCGTCTTCACTGGCCGCAGCTTCTTCCTTATCATATTTTTCATCAGGCCTTTTCATGCTCTCCTTCTCCTTCTCCCTTTTCTCCTCCTACTTCAGCAGCATTATAACTTTGCATAGCCTTCTCATATTCTGCTTTAAGCTTAGCAACTTTATCGGAATAAGGCTTCTTCTCCTGAACCACACATCAAGACACTTGAATCAACATCACATTGACAAACACATTATAAGAGAAAGATAAGCTTTATAGACTTACACATTATATATTGTGCTTTTATCATTTACTATTTCAATTTTCATTTCCATCTACAGAAAATAGAATTTTAAAAATTACCATTAATTACATTTAAAACACCAGCAGCACTTGTGTTAAGTACTGGTTATAGAAGAGGTCTAATCACCATTGCTAGGTTAATTGTTTTTTTTTTTTTGCAAATTTTCAAGCAGCATCTTCAGCCAATGTCTTTGAAAGCACATACCAGTACCATGACTGAAAAAAAAAGGAAAATGGGAAACAAAATTGGTGGTACCAAAGTCTCAAATTTACAAGCAATTGAGCTTATTCATATGAATCAAAATTAAATCAGCAACATATAAAGTTAATTCCACTCCTACTAATTTGGCCTAATTAGGCGAATATGATAACAATTGTAGGGACATGGCACATACCTTCGACTCCTTACAAAGTTCGTGATCGAAAAACCAGGTGTCATCAACTACTGCTTTAGGAGTCAGAAGCCTTCCATTAAATGTAACAATATCAATTGAAGAAGTTAAAATAACGTGCTTCACCGACTGCGATTTCACATGATTGAAGAACATTGAGGGTTTCTTTCACTGCCGGATCCAAAAACTCATCCTGAAGAAACAAAAAGAATTAAGGAACAAAAATGGAGAGAATTCATTCCTTTTCTCTTTGAAAGCCTTCTTATATTAGCCAAAGAACACCAAGAACTAGAAGCATAATGAAAGGAGAAAGAAGGAATAGAAACAGAAAACAGAAAACACAAAAAGTGCAGAAGGAGAAAAATAGATGACTTACAATAGAAGTAAATAGAATGGGAATATTATCATTCATAAATGTTAGAGAAATTACATCTACCTCCTTTATATCCGTCAACATAACACTTCTAATTTTAACATGATAGATGACACTTACCTCGTGTAAAATATCCAACTTACCTTTCTTCTTAAAAGTATTCTTTCTTTCTATCTTTCATTGTTCCCATTGAGTCATTGTCTGGCCAAGTAACAGATTAAAAAAGAGAAAGGACAATGACAAAAGAAGGAAAAGCACATAGAGTGTATTAAGTAAAATACAACTGAGGCTCAACTATATACTTGTATCAAACTATATTAATTAATAACAAATGCTAGAACATGAAGCTAGGATAGATTGTTTGGCATAAAAGTGACAAAATAACTGAAATCTAAATAGAGAGTGTACATTGGATTTTTTCCAGAAGGGCAACTAAAAACTCCAGTACCTTGCTCCTAGAATCCAAATGACCATTCATCTTCACCATAAATCTGTGTCAGCAAAACACACAATCATAATAAGTCATCATGTGACAAAATAAAACACAGGTTTCCATTACAATTTTCCAAGAAAATATGTATGTGCATCATTGAATTTTTTGACATTTTGCAAAAATGTAACCATTTTTGTTACACTGTAACTTATGCATTAGTTATGAAAATCGATGTTCATAATCCATATCTCAATTTATTGTCTAGCTATGCTTTTACAGTCGTGCACTCTACAGAGCTAAAGTCAACCCATAAACACTTCACTCCCAAAATAATGTAATGTGAAACGTCTAGAATTAACACCTAGTATTTCTCCAACAGCCAAATTATTCCATAAAATTAAGAGCTATATAGTTATATATACTACAAACAAGCCAATCACAACTGTTTGTCAATCAGATAAGAACTATTCAGATTAAATTTAATCACAAAACAGTAGTGTGAGTCACATATTGAGAAATTACAATTCGGTATTAATAGTGTCTAATGAACAATTCAATTACTACGCATGAATCAAGAACAAACAGAGAAAGATACACGAAAAAAGAGAAAAACCAGATCCAATCAATAGTAAGAAAAAGCCACCGACAAAAAGAAGAAACAATTAAGACCTGAATGGCGCTGTGGAAGATGCAGGAAATCAAAACATAGTATCAAAAATTGAACTTTTTCAGCTTCAATGAATTATTGATCAGCACTTTCATTTACAAATTGTGATAAAAATAGAATTAAAAAAATCAAAAACCCTAAGACTTGAAAATTTTTAAAACAAAATTTAAAAATCAGAATCATAACAAGAAATTATGACAAATAAAAAGAAGTTAAAATCAGAATTAAGAAAAAATAAAAAACCATAACGGACTGGAAGATGCAGCGTCAGAGGCAAAGAGGCTTTGATGGTGGCGGAGAGGCTGGATGTTACAAGACTGCTGACGAACTGCGATGGAGCACGACAACGTCGAGAACGAAAAAACACTAGGGCGCTGAGGATGACAAAACACCAGGGCGCTGAGAACGGCTGGAGGCTGGCGATGGGAACTGCGATGGAGCATGACAGCGCTGAGAACGACAAAACACCAAGGCGCTGAGAACGTATGGAGGCTGACGAACTGCAACGAAGCACACGCGGCTGCTGGATGGCGTGAGGCTTCGATGGATGACGATAGAGAGGACTGTGACGGAGAGAGGAGAATGGAGCCTGTGATTACGTGAGTAAGAGAGGAGTTTGTGTGTGTGTGCGGCGTGAGTGCTTTGAGTGAGAGAGAGAGATAGAGAGAGGGCTGGGTGTGAGGGTTAGTTGAAGGGCTGGGATGAAAATGAAGATGTGCTGGGTGGTGCGATGGTCATCGCGATCGGCAGTGATGAACAGTGTTGCTGGGTGCGAGGCTTCTGGCTAGGGTTAAAGTGAATTTGGATAAAAGTGAAGCGTATGAGAGCTGTTATCTAAAGTCAACTTAGAAAAAAGTTGTGTGTGGAAAAAAAGGAGTGAGAAATTAAATCTTGGGTGCAATTCTATTGGTACATTTTTGTAGGGTGTCTAAATAAATTTTGTGTTTCAATTTTTAAGAAACAAGCCGAAAAGTTTTGTTTCTATTAATTTAAATCATATGTCAAAGATCACCAAGCAATACTAATCACATAGTTATTAATAATAATAAATATCATACAAAAGAATTCAAAAGAAACTCAGATATAATTCCTATCCCTCTATATAAAATAAAATCTTAACTAACAATGGCGAAGGAATTCTAGGAAAGTGACTCAACATATAAACTTAACTAAAATAAGACAAATAATCGTCCGTAGCTTCAAACTAAGTCTTCGAACCTGTGTCACTGAAAGGGTGGAAGATTTTGGAGTGAGAACAAACCACGCGTTCTCAGTAGGGAATGGGATTGCCATAAAAGTAATGAATATAATACACAAATGAATTACAACAAAACAAACAGCACAATCACAGAGAAACAAGATAAGCAAACACAGCCAAATGCAAATGTGCAAACAAGAATGATGCATGTCTAGTCCTATCGCAGGTAATGAGCTCATTTGTCGGTTTCGACCCGCATCCGACACAATCCGACTCGCAAGTCAGATAAGGCATTCCAGAGGCATAACCTCTGCAAGTTTCTACTTTTTGCAGGCACTGATTCTTGATAAAATCCATTTGTAGGATTTATCTTGTATTGATTTTTGGGGATTTTATCACCTTTTACCCACATTTATTCAATGAAATAGCATGGTTTTATAACTTCTCCCTTAATTGTGCTTAAGAGTAAAAACATACTTTTTAGGTCTTAAAATAGCTAAATTTAATTCACCTTGATTCCATTAGATGCCTTGATATGTTTTTTAAGTGATTTCAGATTTAGGAGGTAAGGATTGGATCAAGGGAATGAAGGAAAATCATGTAGAAATGGAGAACTCATGAAGAAATGAAGGAATCACAAAAGCTGTCAAGCCGACCTCTTCGCGCTTAATCGACCATTACTTGAGCTACAGAGGTCCAAATGATGCGGTTCTAGTTTCTTTGGAAAGCTAACATACGGGGCTTCGAAATGATATAAGATTTGCCATAGTTTCATCGCACATAGGGGCGCACACGTGCACTATATGCGTACACGCCGATGGTTGCACATGATCCACTTAATACAACTCGTGGTCAGCGATTTTAGAAGCCCTATGGGCCCAATCCAACTCATTTATGATGCTATTTAAGCCAAAGATTGAAGGAGAATTAACACACTAGTCATTATTAGTTTAGTTTAGATTAGTTTTGGAGGAAAAAGTTAGTTTTAGAGAGAGAAGCTCTCACTTCTCTCTAGGATTAGGATTAGGTTTTAGATCTAGATTAGAAACTCTTAGATCTAGTTTAATTTCATGCTTTGATTTACCTTTCTCTTTGTAATTCTTCATCTTCTACCTTTCCTCTCTTTAGTTTAGCATTTAATTATTGTAATTCTCTACTTTTATGTGGATGCACTTTTGTTCTTCTATTTCTCTTTGATGCACTTTTGTTTCCTCTATTTTCTCTTAATGCAATTTATGTTCTCATGTTTCTTTATTGTTCATTTGATTGGTTGTTGTTTAATTCCTTGTAATTGAGTAATGTAGATTTACTTTCCTTGCAATTTTACTATGCTTTCCTTTTATGCCTTCCAAGTGTTTGATGAAATGCTTGGAAGGATGTTAGAGTAGAATTTTATGCTCTTGGCTTGGAGAGGTAACTTAGGAACTCTTGAGTTACTAATGTCCAAGTAATTGATGATTGGGAGCCATTGACTCTAGTTCTCACTAATTGAATTAGTGGAGAGTTAGGACCTATGGACTTGGATTGATATAGCTCATTTGACTTTCCTTTACTAGTTAGAGGATGATTTAATGGGATTGATCCTTGCCAATTCTCATATTGTGGTTAGTGATTAGGATAGAGATCCTTGACCACCAAACCTTACCAAGACCTTTTTAGCTATTAGTTTACTTTCTTGCCATTTATCTTTCATGTCTCTTATCAAAAACCCCAAACATAACTCATAACCAATAACAAGGACACTTTATTGCAATTCCTAGGGAGAACAACCTGAGGTTTAAATACTTCGGTTATTAATTTTAGGGGTTTATACTTGTGACAAACAAATGTTTGTATGAAAGGATTATTGTTGGTTTAGAGACTATACTTTACAACGAGATTTCATTAGTGAATTCTAAACCGTCAAAAATCCAATCATCAAAATGATGCCGTTGCCGGGGAGTTGCAATGGTGTTATGTTATTGGTTATTGTACATATGTGAATAGTGTGAATATCTTGCTTTTTTCTTTATTTGCTAGTTGTAGAATTTTGTTTCTCTTGTTTTCTATTTGCTTTTGATTTCTGTTTTCTCTTTTCATCATGAATTCTCACTCTGGATATGAGTGTGATTACAACTATGTTGTAGGAAGTGGATATTACAATGAAGAGATGTATCAAGGATGTGATACTCAAAGGTGGGAGGAGCCATATGCATATGATCAATCCTCATGGCAACAACCTCTACCAATGCACTATGAAGAAGAGCCATTCTATGATGCATACCAATCCAATGGCTATGGTAAATTTTCTTGTGACTTTCAAGAACCACCACCATATGCCTATGAGCCATGTCCTCAATATAGCCCTCAACCATACTCACAAGGCTCTTTTCACCAAATATCTCCATATGACCCTAATCCATATCCACCATACCAACCACCTTTCGAACCATATGAGCCATACATAAAACCACCCGAATTCTAATGTAATTACTCCCAAGAACTACCACCTCCACACCCTTACCAAGAAGAACCACCTTCTTATCATGAATCCTTTCTCCAAAATAATGAACTTTCCTATCCACCCCAATCTCTAATGGATAAAACCCTTGGTGTTCTTCTTCAAGGGCAAGATGAAATAAAAAGGGATGTGCAACAATTTATGGCTACCTTGACCGAGGTAGTAAGCCGATTAGCCTCCCCGCTTGAATATTCAAGGAGCGCCCATAGCTACATGTGAAGAATCCAAGGAAGAGTATAGCATGAAGGAGAGACTGGAAACTCTGGTGGAGAAGGAGGAATGCTACGTGGTGTTAGAACAATTGGAGAAGCCTATGATTATAGAAGAAAAGGAAGAAGTGGTTGAAGACTTAGGAGATGCGGAGCCTCCATGGGAACCTAGAGTTGAATTTGATGTTGAGGAGGAATGTGCACAACCTCCAAAACAAATTTTGAATGAAGACTTGGAGAGAATGAAGCAAGAATTGAGTTCCCTTGGTGATGAAGATCATGCATCCACTCTTCTTGGTGAAGAATCCTTTGAATTTGAAGAACCTTCTCCCAATGAATTTGAAAGTGATGTGGAGGTAGATTTCTCTCATCCTCCAATTTATGACTTGAGTGATGAAGAAGAGTTAGATAAAGTTGGTGAACAAAGGATTGAAAGTGAAGAAGTTTGTCAAGAGGTGGAGGTAATCGAGGAAGAATACAAGGGAGTAGAGCTTACAAGGACATTGAAAATATCTCTCCCCAAGCCATCACCATCTATTCTTTCATTTAAGTGGGTAAATTCCTTATACTTAAGCTTTATTATTCCCCTTGAATATGGTTTGATTGAAACAGATAGTCAACTTAGACATATTTGTGGC
This sequence comes from Arachis duranensis, assembly GCF_000817695.3. Taxonomy (NCBI): domain Eukaryota; kingdom Viridiplantae; phylum Streptophyta; class Magnoliopsida; order Fabales; family Fabaceae; genus Arachis; species Arachis duranensis. The sequence continues at coordinate 58,225,387 of NC_029774.3, read as the reverse complement.
TTTAAGAGTAAAAAGGAGATAGTTAGTGGTTGGAAATGCCATTCTAGGTTCACCATGGTTACATGTTCAAAGCTCAATTGCAAGGTTTGGTGTAGAACTAGATTGCTTGGGTATAGGATGATGTTTGGTCACTTCCTTGAGAATTCATCTTGCTTACCACCTGGATGAATTAATGATGATCAACCTTAAGACGGGTGTGAAAATAAAGTGTGGGATCCCGGATTACAAGATGCGGATCAACTTTGGGAGCCCTTGGTTTGTGAGGAACTCCACCCAAGCTTGGAGTTATTAACTTTTGAAGAATGGTGCTTATTGGAGACTCAAGCATTGGTAGATGTTCAAAGATAGCTTCAAGTACAAGCCACCTTGAGAGGAGCTCCTCATAACTCCAACTTAAGGACAGTAAACAAAAGTGCTAGGTGGGAGACAACCCACCATGGTAAACTCTTTTCATTTTTCTCTTTTGTAAATATTGGTAGGAATTAGCTTGATTTCATTTTTTGTTTAGTTTAATTAGTAGTATAGTATGTTAAATAAGGTTTTAGGGTGTTTTGGTAGCTGTTTAGAGGTTTGGAATGCTTGGTTTGGTGCAAGAACTTGGAAAAATTTTGAAAAACAGAGCACCACCCACGCGTACGCATACATCGCGCGTACACGCGCTTCCGGCATTTTCGACCATCCACGCGCACGCATACATGGCGCGTACACGTGGATGCAAAAATTCCACCCCAGCCAAAAAACCCGAGAGTTAGGCTTGCACTGTGCGAACATTGGGCCTAAGGCACAAACCAACCCACGGGTGCGCGCACCTGGCGCGTATGCGTCTTTGATTCTAATTGTGCAATGCACGCGCACGCACGCTGTGTGCGCGCGCGACGATCGCGCCACTTGCACCCCTAGTACTTTCTCCTAAGAGTTGGGCCAACCTTGGGCTGACGATGTGCCCTACGCCTGACGCAACTTACGCGTATGCGCACCTGGCGCGTACGCGTCCCTCAGACAGTATGCACATCGACGCGTGAGCGCACTGTGCACGTCCGCGTCGGTAAAAAAAAAAGAAAGAGTTTTTTCCTCTCTTCTATTTTCTTTTGTTTATCGTATTCATATACTTTTATTCTTTGCATTTTCATTTTGTTTTTATAGCTTGTTTTTACTTTATTTTTTTTTTCAGTTTCTTATTTTAATAATGGTGTTGAATTTTCCTACTCAATTGTTGAGAATTTCTTGCATTATTTTGGTGCCTCTTGACTTGCTTGATATTTATGGGTGATGAAACTTTTAAATCAATGCTTCATCTTGTATGACTCTGTTGTCTTTGTGCATTGATTTGAGCTCATATTGTCTCTCATGACCTACCCTTTCTTGTTTGAACTTGATGCTCAATATGCTCTTCATGCTTTAACTTTACTCTTGCATCAAGTTTAATGATATGCCTTTGCCTATATTGCTTTCTCACTTACATGTTGTAGCTACCATGTAGTTGAGAACCCTACTTTTATTTGGCATTTGCCCTTGCCTACGTTTTATTTACTTTGATATCTTTGTTTAGGCTTAATTTTGTTCTTTTTCTCTCCTTTTAGGTTGGCCACCAAAAGAAGGAAAAAGGAAAAGTTCCAAAATGGGGCAACAAACAAGTCATCTACACAACCTTTTGAAAGAGCTCATCAATTGTCGCAGCCCGTCCACCTTGCTCTTCTTTGCATGCACCAGGAACAGTGCAATCTTCAAGTGTGGGGAGGTCGTCCGACCGATCTCCATGGATAACAATTTCCATTTTTCAACACCAACTCTTGATTTTCTTTGTTATATTAGTCGTTGCATTGCATGATAGGTTGCATGTTAGTTAGAATTTGTACATATTTTCACTACTTCTTTCTTATTAGGACTACTTTGTTAGGGTGATGATTTCTTTTCCAAGAAACTATTTTAGGGCACCCTACCAATTTGAAAAAAAAATTTGTTGAACTTGCTTGAAAGAATTTATTTTGGAACATGGTTTTTGAGCTAAGAACAAAAGCTTGTGAGATTTGAGCCTAATGACGTGGTTACATCTTATAACCACTTATTTTCCTTCTTGTGTGCATTGTTCTCTTTCTATGATTGTGATCTTTGATTTGTTTGATTCTATATGTCCATTATTCCTTGTATTCATGCACTTATTGGTGCGGTATTTTACAACCCACAAACTAACCGGCAAGTGCACCGGGTCGTACCAAGTAATACCTTACGTGAGTAAGGGTCGATCCCACGAGGATTGATGGATTAAGCAACAATAATGTTTGATAGGATTAGTTAGACAAGCAAAAAATAGTGTTTGGGAGTTCAAAGAGCATTAAATAGTAAATTAATAATATTAAAGACAGGCAGATAAATAAGTTAGCAATAAAATATAGAGAAAATAGTTAAGGTTTCAGAGTTATCTATTTTTCCAGATTAACTTTTCTTACTAACTAATTTAATCATGCAAGATTTAATTCATGACAAACTATATGTGACTAGACCCTAATTCCTTAGACCTTCCTAGTCTCCTCTAAAATTCATTAACTGCCAATTCCTTGGTCAATTAATTCCAATTAGAGGGTGATGATCAATTTCTAGTTTATATGCCAAAAGAATCCTAATTATCCAAAAATAAGGGGATTATATGTCACGTATGCCGTTAAATACAAACAATTAAAAATTCAGTATAATATGTTTTCAAGCAGTTGTTCAAGTAAAGGGCTTTTCCAAGTTTTACAAGAACTCAATTAGAATATGGGTCATACTTCCGTTCCACCCAATATTCATAAAATCAAGAGCAAAAATAATTATTGAAAAATAAATCAAAACATGGATTAAATTAGAAAGATCAAACAAATCAATCCATACAACTAGACAGAGCTCCTAACGTTAACAATGAAGGATTAGTTGCTCATGACTTAGTGAAAATAAGGATTCTGGTAAAATATACTGAGTTCTAATCTGATGGCATCAGATCCCTTTTTATAACTAATCCTAATAAATTTAGAATCTAATTATCTAAAATTAAAAATAATATCTTTTCCTAAAAAATAAGATATGAATTTAAATTTGAATTAATTAACAAGTCTTCAGCTGATGGGTGGGGACCACTTGATTTGTCCATTATGCAGCTTCTAATCTGTGTTTTCTGGGCTGAAAACTGAGTTAAAACAGCCCAGAAATTGCCCCCAGCGTTTTCTGTTAATTCTACAGATCGCTCAAGTGACGCGTCCGCGTCGTCCACGCGTTCGCATCATTTGTGCAGATTCCAGTCCACGCGTTCGTGTCAGGCACGCGATCGCGTCATTGCGATTTTCCTCCATTCCGCGTGGTCGCGTGAGCCATGCGTCTGCGTCGGTATTCGCTGGTCATCTCCTTAGTTTCTTCTCTTTCTCTGTAGAAACTTCATCAAATCCATCCGAATGCTACCTAAAATAAATAAAATTGCACAAAACTCAAAATAACATCCATAGTGGCTAAAATATAATTAATTCTTAATTAAACTCAACAAATTAGATGCAAATTCACTAGAAAAAGATAGACAAGATGCTCACGCATCACAACACCAAACTTAAACTGTTATGTGTCCTCAAGCAACCAAAACTAATATAAGCTTATGATGTGAATTTTCATGAGAATGAGAGTTCGATTAAGCTCGTGTCTCGTCTTATAGTGGGGTTTACAACTGCAATCCTGAATAGGTTTGGCATCTCACTCTCCTTTGAATCAGAGGAATGTTAATGTCATCTAGAATTAGAATCCGGATAATATTATGAACTCTCTGATCTTTTGTAACTCAATTTAATCCTTGAATACAACAATTTTTCTTTGGTTCTTTGCACCTTGAGCCTAGCCGTGACTTTAAATGTTTTGTCTCAAGCTTTACTTGACACAGAAGCACCACAAGCACTTAACTGGGGAACTCTCTTTAAGTTCTAAATATTTTTATTTTTGTTATTATAATTTTTTTTAGTTACTCCCAGACAGTGGTGCTCAAAGCCTTTGGCGTACTCTGCAATTGATCTCGACTCTAAATGTTTTGTCTCAAGGATTACTTGACACAAGAACACCATAAGCATGTGACTAGGGAAACAACTCTTTGAACTTTTAATCATGTCTGACCTCCCTAGTCATTGATGCTCAGAGCCTTGGACCTTGCTTTTATTTTTCTTTTGCTGTTTCTTTTGCTTCAAGGAATAAACTTTTATTAATTTTCAGAGAAATCATAATAATTCTCTAAATTCCTGTTCCTTGTACATCAACATTCTTTGATTCAAATTTAAATATGCACTGTTCATATCATGCATTTAGAATAATAGAAAATACCACCACATTTAAGTAAATAAGACTACTCATAAAATAAACTCAATTTCTCATGCAATACATCACTTCAGTATTTTTTGATTTGAATTCAAGTTCAGTGAGTAATACATGAGACATCTTTTCAAAATTAAAGTAATTAAGAGAAAGCTAAACTAGTCCTAGAATTCTACCTAATAAAGGATCATGCAACAAACAAAGAAAAATAGCAGAAAACCAGAATATAACATAGAAAAAGAGGGGAGGAATAAAAAATGAAAGGAACTCAACCACCTTAGTTATCCTAGCGGTCGTTTTATTCTTCAGGTTGTGCTCCTCAGTGAAGATAATTCGCCTCCCTTTTGGTGCCATAGGAATAAACAGAAAACCCTTACGCGAAGCGTCAACACCAAACTTAAAGGTTTGCTTGTCCTCAAGCAAAGAAGAATGGGTGGAACTAGTGCGGCACAAGCGACGCGGACGCGTGGGTCACGCGTTTGCGCGGTTAGCGCGTTGTTGAAGTGACATGAACGCGTGGAGCATGAGTTCGAGAGGAGTGATTTGTGCCACTGGCACGGGGGCAGCCTCGCGTTCGCGCAACTTTCTGGTTAAAAACTCATTCTGCCAAAATTGTGGGTGACGCGGTCGCGTGGGTGGCCGATGTTAAAAAACGGTGTGGACGCATGGGGTACGCATTCGCGTGACCAAATTTGTGCTTTTAGCACACTTCTTGCCCTAAGCTATCACAACTCTCTACCCAAACACTCTTTTACGTCGATTCTGCAGGTCACGCATTCGCGTGAGTGACGCGGACGCGTCATCGACGCGGTCGCGTGGAACAATTTGTGCCAAAGGCACTATTCCAATGCCACTCCCTCGCAACTCTCTGTTAAATTTATTTTTCACACACACCCATCTAACGCGTACGCGTCATCGACGCTTGCGCGTCGTGTGCTCTCTCTGTTTTTTTTGAAATATAGCTTGAGGTGTTCAGTTCCTGTGATAAAATAGCTGCATGATCAGAAAATTAGTAAGAACTCAATAGAATCAAATAAGTAAGAAAACTACTACTACGAAAAACAACTAAGAATGAAAAGAAACGATCATACCACGGTGGGTTGTCTCCCACCAAGCACTTTTAGTTAAAGTCCTTAAGTTGGACATGTGGTGAGCTCCTTGTCATGGTGGCTTGTGCTTGTACTGATCCAGGAATCTCCACCAATGTTTGTAATTTCAATGGCTACCGGGATCCCAAACCAGGCGCATAACGCCCTTGAGCAAGCTGAAGCAAGTGACAAAGTCCCAAGAGTTTTGATTGTGGGAATGAATTCCAGGGTCCCAAACCTTGCTTTTACACCCGTCTTCTTGTGTATCACGTTGTTTCCACCGGATGGCAAGCAATCTGAATTGTCACAGAGACATCCAAACAATATTCTAGACCCATTCAAATTTGCTCTACACCAATCCTTGCACTTCAATTTGGAGCATGCAACCATATTGAACCTTGCTTGACAACTCTTGCCACTAACCATCTTCCTCTTACGCTTAATGCCACAAAGAGCTCTAAGTTGACCATCTGTCTCTAGTAGCCCATATTTAAGTGGGAAGGTAAGGATTAAGGATAGAAATTTTACCCACTTGAATGTTGTATTGGATGGTGATGGTTTTGGGAGAGGTCTTGCAAGCTCCATTCCCTTGTGTTCTTCTTTGAATTCTTCTGCCTGTTCGCAAGCTTCTTCAATTTCAACCTCTTCCTCTTGGTAGCTTTCTTCTAATTCAATCTCTTCTTCATTGCTTACCAAGGGCATGGGAGGTTGTGCTTCTTCCTCTTCTTCCATATGTGCATCTTCTTCTTTTTCCATATGTGAGGGTGAAAAGTTCTCTAATTCACTGGAGTATAAACTCTTTTGATTGGTTTCCTCACTTTCTTCCATAGGATCTTGCATTGTATCTCTTGGGAAGGAATTTGCTTGTTCCTCTTCCTGGTTCTTGATCATCGTCTGCACATATTTCTCTATATTTTTGACACTTGTCTTTATATCATGTAGGCATTCTTTCATGAGAAGCTCAAGATCAGATGGTATTTGGGATGAATAAGGAGATGGTGGCTCTTGGTATGGGTAGAAAGATGATGGTTCTTGATATGGATAGGGAGATGGTGGTTCTTGGTACGAATATGGAGATGGTGGTTCGTGGTATGAATATGGAGGTGGTGGCTCTTGATAGTTGGAACATGGAGCATTGAAGTTTCTTTGGTTTTGACTTTGCCAACCAAAATTTGGATAGTTCCTCCATCCACCATAATATGAATCACTACTCGAGTGTGAGTAGTAACCCATGTGATTTCTCTCCATTATTTTTCATTAGCACAAAACACCAAAAAGGATTAAACGCACCATATAGTAAACAGGAAAGCAAAGAAGAAAGAACAGAATCTAAGAATTAAAATAAAACTAACTGGGAAACACCAAACTTAATTTCAGAAATTAAGAAAAATATTGGTGCTATTATTTATTTAAATTTTTTTCGAATTTTTTTATTAAAAATAGATTTTAATAAAATTAAAAATAAAACGCCTAATCTAAGCAATCAAACAACTGATATTTGTTAATCACTATCAATCTCCGGCAACGGCACCAAAAACTTGGTGTGGTATTTTACAACCCACAAACTAACCGGCAAGTGCACTGGGTCGTACCAAGTAATACCTTACGTGAGTAAGGGTCGATCCCACAAGGATTGATGGATTAAGCAATAATAGTGTTTGATAGGATTAGTTAGACAAGCAGAAAATAGTGTTTGGGAGTTCAAAGAGCATTAAATAGTAAATTAATAATATTAAAGACAGGCAGATAAATAAGTTGGGAATAAAATATAGAGAAAATAGTTAAGGTTTCAGAGTTATCTATTTTTCCGGATTAACTTTTCTTACTAACTAATTTAAACATGCAAGATTTAATTCATGGCAAACTATATGTGACTAGACCCTAATTCCTTAGACCTTCCTAGTTTCCTCTAAAATTTATTAACTGTCAATTCCTTGGTCAATTAATTCCAATTAGAGGGTGATGATCAATTTCTAGTTTATATGCCAAAAGAATCCTAATTATCCAAAAATAAGGGGATTACATGTCACGTATCCCGTTTAATACAAACAATCAGAAATTCAGTATAATATGTTTTCAAGCTGTTGTTCAAGTAAAGAGCTTTCCCAAGTTTTACAAGAACTCAATTAGAATATGGGTCATACTTCCGTTCCACCCAATATTCATAAAATCAAGAGCGAAAACAATTATTGAAAAATAAATCAAAACATGGATTAAATTAGAAAGATCAAACAAATCAATCCATACAAATAGACAGAGCTCCTAACCTTAACAATGGAGG
>NC_029774.3:58217343-58217557 GCF_000817695.3 Arachis duranensis | reverse complement strand
GTAATTTCTGGCTGAAATTGAGGGATTTGAGCAAAACTCTGAAAAAGGCTGACAAAAGGACTACTGATGCTGTTGGAATCTATCCTCCCTGCACTCGAAATGGATTTTCTGGAGCTATAGAACTCCAAATGGCGCGCTCTCAACGGCGTTGGAAAGTAGACATCCAGAGCTTTCCAGAAATATATAATAGTTCATACTTTATTCGGGAATTGAC
>NC_029774.3:58213198-58214241 GCF_000817695.3 Arachis duranensis | reverse complement strand
CCTCCTCAAAAGCTGAGCAAGCTGAGTGTGGATGTTCAAACTTTCAAACAAAAAGATGGTGAATCCCTCTATGAAGCTTGGGAAAGATACAAGCAGCTGACCAAAAGATGTTCATCTGACATGTTTTCAGAATGGACCATATTAGATATATTCTATTATGGCCTATCTGAATTTTCGAAAATGTCATTGGACCATTCTGCAGGTGGATCTATTCACCTAAAGAAAACACCTGCAGAAGCTCAAGAACTCATTGATATGGTTGCAAATAACCAAATCATGAACACTTCTGAGAGTAATTCCGTGAATAATGGGATACCTCAGAAGAAAGGAGTTCTTGAAATTGATGCTCTGAATGCCATATTGGCTCAGAACAAAGTGTTGACTCAACAGGTCAACATGATCTCTCAAAATCTGAATGGATGGCAAAATGCATCCAACAGTATTAAAGAGGCAGCTTCTGAAGAATCTTATGATCCTGAGAACCCTGCCATGGCAGAGGTTAATTACATGGGTGAACCTTATGGAAACACCTATAATTCATCATGGAGAAATCATCCAAATTTCTCATGGAAGGATCAACAAAATCCTCAACAAGGCTTTAATAATGGTGGACACAACAGGTTGAGCAATGGCAAGCCTTTCCCATCATCTTCTCAGCAACAGACAGAGAATTCTGAACAAAACACTTCTAATTTAGCCAATCTAGTCTCTGATCTGTCAAAGACCACTTTCAGTTTCATGAGTGAAACAAGATCCTCCATTAGAAATCTGAAGGCACAAGTGGGCCAGCTGAGTAAGAAAGTCATTGAAACTCCTCCCAGTATTCTCCCAAGTAATACAGAAGAGAATCCAAAAGAAGAGTGCAAGGTCATTGATATAATCAATATGGTCGAATGCACAAGGGAGGAGGAGGACAAAAATTCTAGTGAGGAAGACCTCCTGGGACGTCTCTCAAGCAAGAGGGAGTTTCCTATTAAGGATCCAAAGGAATCTGAAGCTCATATAGATACCATAGAGATTCCATTAAATCTCCTTCTGCCATT
>NC_029774.3:58212685-58212985 GCF_000817695.3 Arachis duranensis | reverse complement strand
TGCCTCAAAAGAAACAAGATCCTGGCAAGTTTTTGATACCTTGCACCATAGGCACCATGACCTTTGCAAAAGCTCTGTGTGATTTGGGGTCAGGGATAAAACTTATGCCACTCTCTGTAATGGAGAAGTTGGGGATCATTGAGGTGCAACCTGCCTTGTTCTCATTACAATTGGCAGACAAGTCATTGAGACAAGCTTATGGAATAGTGGAGGACGTGTTAGTAAAGGTTAAAGGCCTTTACATCCCTGCTGATTTCATAATCTTAGACACTAGGAAGGAAGAGGATGAATGCATTATCA
>NC_029774.3:58210468-58212594 GCF_000817695.3 Arachis duranensis | reverse complement strand
TTAGTCCTTCAATTGAATGGGGACTACCTTGTGTTTAAGGCACATGGCCATCCCTCTGTGACAAAAGAGAGTAAGCATGAAGAGCTTCTCTCAGTTCAGAGTCAAGAAGAGCCCCCACAGTCAAACTCTAAGTTTGGTGTTGGGAGGCCACAACCAAACTCTAAGTTTGGTGTTAAGATCCCATATCCATACTATAAGTTTGGTGTTGGGACTATACAACATTGACCTGATCACCTTTGTGGCTCCATGAGAACCACTGTCAAGCTATTGACATTAAAGAAGCGCTTGTTGGGAGGCAACCCAATTTTATTTATCTAATTTTTATTTTATTGTTATTTTGTGTTTTATTAGGTACATGATCATGTGGAGTCACGAAAAAAAATGTATAAAAATTAAAAACAAAATCAAAAAACAGCAGAAGAAAAATCACACCCTGGAGGAAGCACAAACTGGCGTTCAACGCCAGTAAGGAGCATCTGGCTGGCGTTCAATGCCAGAACAGAGCATGAAACTGGCGCTGAACACCAGAAACAAGCAATATTCTGGCGCTGAACGCCAGGAATGTGCCTAGAGGAAAAGCTGGCGCTGAACGCCAATAACAAGCATGAAACTGGCATTCAACGCCAGAAACATGTTACATATGGGCGTTGAACGCCCAGAATGTGCACCATTCGACGTTTAAACGCCAGAATGGTATGCAAAGGCATTTTACAGGCCTATTTGGTGCAGGGATGGAATTCTTTGACACCTCAAGATCTGTGGACCACACAGGATCCCCACCTACTATATTCCCACCTTACCTCCTAATCTGATTTCACTCTTCCCCAGGTCACACTTCCCAAAAACCCTTCACCAATCACCTCAATCTCTCTTCCCAATCACCTATTCACCACTCACATCCATCCATTCTTCCCCATAAACCTCACCTACCTTCTAAATTCAAAAACATTTTCCCACCCAATCCCACCCTAAATGGCCGAACCTACCCTCTCCCCTCTCCCTATATAAACCCCTCCATTCCACCCCATTTTCACATAACACTACCCCCTCTACTATACCTTGGCCGAATCCATCTCCCATCACTCTCCTCCATTTTCTTGTGGCAAAGAAGAAGGTGATCCCTGAGGTCCCTTTCAAGCTCAAGAAAAATGAGTATCCGGAGATCCGACATGAGATCCGAAGAAGAGGTTGGGAAGTCTTAACCAACCCCATGCAACAAGTCGGAATCTTAATGGTTCAAGAGTTCTATGCCAATGCATGGGTCACTAGGAACCATGATCAAAGTATGAACCCGAGTCCAAAGAATTATCTCACAATGGTTCGGGGGAAATACTTAGATTTTAGTCCGGAAAATGTGAGGTTGGCATTCCACTTGCCCATGATGCAAGGAGATGAACGCCCCTACACTAGAAGGGTCAACTTTAATCAAAGGTTGGACCAAGTCCTTATGGACATATGTGTGGAAGGAGATCAATGAAAAAGAGACTCCAAAGGCAAGCCAGTTCAACTAAGAAGACTGGACCTCAAGCCTGTGGCTAGAGGATGGTTGGAGTTCATTCAACGCTCCATCATTCCCACTAGCAACCGATCTGAAGTTACTGTGGATCGGGCCATCATGATTCATAGCATCATGATTGGAGAGGAAGTAGAAGTTCATGAGGTCATCTCCAATGAAATCTACAAAATAGCCGACAAGCCCTCCACCCTAGCTTTTCCTCACCTTATTTGTGTCTCTACTTCATGATCATTAGTATGTAGTAACCATGTCTTAAGGCTATGAATAAAATCCATTAATCCTTCACCTCTCTTAAATGAAAAATGTTTTAATTCAAAAGAACAAGAAGTACATGAATTTTGAATTTATCCTTGAATTTAGTCTAATTATATTGATGTGGTGACAATACTTTTTGTTTTCTGAATGAATGATTGAACAGTGCATATGTCTTTTGATATTGTTGTTTATGAATGTTAAAACTGTTGGCTCTTGAAAGAATGATGAACAAAGAAAAATGTCATTGATGATCTAAAAAATCATGAAATTGATTCTTGAGGCAAGAAAAAGCAGTGAATAGCAAAAGCTTGCGAAAAAAATGGCGAAAAAAATAGAAAGAAAAAGAAAAAACAAG
>NC_029774.3:58209640-58210420 GCF_000817695.3 Arachis duranensis | reverse complement strand
GCCAAGACTCATAAGTAGCTGTGTTCAAGAATCAACATGCTTAACTAGGAAAGTCAATTACACTATCCAAAATTCTGAGTTCCTAGAGAAGCCAATCATTCTAAACTTCAAAGGAAAAAGTGAGATGCCAAAACTATTCAGAAGCAAAAAGCTACAAGTCCCGCTCATCCAATTATAATTAATATTCATTGATATTTTGAAATTTATAGTATATTCTCTTCTTTTTATCCTAATTGATTTTCAGTTGCTTGGGGACAAGCAACAATTTAAGTTTGGTGTTGTGATGAGCAGATAATTTATACGCTTTTTGGCATTGTTTTTAGGTAGTTTTTAGTAAGTTCAAGCAACTTTTAGGGATGTTTTCATTAGTTTTTATGTTAAATTCATATTTCTGGACTTTACTATGAGTTTGTGTATTTTTCTGTGATTTCAGGTAATTTCTGGCTGAAATTGAGGGACTTGAGCAAAACTCTGAAAAAGGCTGACAAAAGGACTGCTGATGCTGTTGGAATCTGACCTCCCTGCACTCGAAATGGAATTTCTAGAGCTACAGAGCTCCAAATGGCGTGCTCTCAACGGCGTTGGAAAGTAGACATCCAGAGCTTTCCAGAAATATATAATAGTCTATACTTTATTTGGGAATTGACGACGTAAAGTGGCACTCAACTCCAAGTACATGCTGCTGTCTAGAGTTAAACGCCGGAAACACGTCACAACCCGGAGTTGAACGCACAAAACACGTCATAACTCGGAGTTCAACTCCAAGAAAAGCCTCAGCTC
>NC_029774.3:58209293-58209494 GCF_000817695.3 Arachis duranensis | reverse complement strand
TAAATAGGATAATTTACTATTGTATTAGACATCTTTGGTCTCAATTTTGTTTTATTCTTCATCTTAAGAGGCTATTGATCATGTTTTAGAGGGCTAGCCATTCGGCCATGCCTAAACCTTTCACTTATGTATTTTCAACGGTGGAGTTTCTGCACACCATAGATTAAGGGTGTGGAGCTCTGTTGTACCTCAAGTTTTAAT
>NC_029774.3:58198415-58209163 GCF_000817695.3 Arachis duranensis | reverse complement strand
GTGACACTCATCATCATTCTCACCTATGAACGCGCGTGACTGACAACCACTTCCGTTCTACTTTAGGCCGGGCGCATATCTCTTAGATTCCCCAACAGAATCTTTGTGGTATAAGCTAGATAGATGGCGGCATTCATGGGGATCCATAAAGTCTAACCTTGTCTGTGGTATTCCGAGTAGGATTCCGGTATTGAATGACTGTGACGAGCTTCAAACTCCTGAAGGCTGGGCGTGATGACAAGCGCAAAAGAATCAAGGGATTCTATTCCAACCTGATTGAGAACCGACAGATGATTAGCCGTGCTGTGACAGAGCATTTGAACCATTTTCACTGAGAGGATGGGATGTAGTTATCAACAAGGGTGATGCCTCCAGATGATTAGCCGTGCAGTGACAGCGCATAGGACCATTTTCTCGAGAGGATTAAAAGTAGCCATTGATGATGGTGATGCCCTACATACAGCTTACGATGGAAAGGAGTAAGAAGGATTGGATGAGAGCAATAAGAAAGTAGAGATTCGAAAGGATTCTAGCATCTCCACACGCCTATCTGAAATTTCCACCATTGATTTACATAAGTATATCTATCCCTTTTTATTTTCTATTTATTATTAATTTTCAAAATCCATAACCATTTAATCTGCTTAACTGAGATTTACAAGGTGACCATAGCTTGCTTCATACCAACAATCTCTGTGGGATCGACCCTTACTCAAGTAAGGTATTACTTGGATGACCCAGTACACTTGCTGGTTAAGTTGAATGAAGTTGTGATCATAAATTCCAATAGAGCCAATTTTTAAATCTCATGCAAACACAAAGAGGATAACAATTTCATCCACCAACAGAGCTCTTAATCTTAACAATGAAGGATTAGTTGCTCATGACTCAGTGAAAATAAGGATTCTGGTAAAATGTACTGAGTTCTAATCTGATGGCATCAGATCCCTTTTTATAACTAATCTTAATAAATTTAGAATCTAATTATCTAAAATTAAAAATAATATCTTTTTCTAAAAAATAAGATTTGAATTTAAATTTGAATTAATTAACAAGTCTTCAGCTGATGGGTGGGGAACACTTGATTTGTCCATTCTGCAGCTTCTAATCTGTGTTTTCTGGGCTGAAAACTGAGTTAAAACAGCGCAGAAATTGCCCCAAGCATGTTCTGTTATTTCTGTAGATCGCTCAAGTGACGCGTCCGCGTCGTCCACGCGTTCGCGTCATTTGTGCAGATTCCAGTCCACGCGTTCACGTCAGGCACGCGATCGCGTCATTGCGATTTCCTCCATTCCGCGCAGTCGCGTGAGCCATGCGTCCGCGTCAGTATTCGCTAGTCATCTCCTTAGTTTCTTCTCTTTCTCTGCAGAAACTTCATCAAATCCATCCGAATGCTACCTAAAATAAATAAAATTGCACAAAACTCAAAATAGCATCCATAGTGGCTAAAATATAATTAATTATTAATTAAACTCAACAAATTAGATGTAAATTCACTAAGAAAAGATAGACAAGATGCTCACACATCACTTATATGATTGAGGCCATTTTTTCATTAGCTCACTTACCCAAACAGCCTACTTTTTACTCTCCATTGTCAAATAATTTTGAGCCTACGCTTAACCAATTGTTCTTTATTTAGCACGTTACAAGCCTAAAGCGAAAAATAGTAAAAGTCCCTCGGTTGGATCTTTGATTAACTTAGGCTAGTGAGAGTGTTTATTATTCAAGTTTGGGAAGATTTGGGAACATTGGTTAGGATAAAAGGGTGTTTTGTATTTCTATATTTGGGAATTGGGTGCATACTCATGTATTGATTAAATGTATAGACTTTATGCATTGATGTTCTTGTATGTAGCTTGAAAGAAAGAAAAAAAATTAGAAAAATAAAAGAAAAAAAGAAAAAAATGTGAAAAAGAAAAGAAAAAAAATAGAAAGAAAAGAAAAAGAAAAAGAAAGCAATAAAAAGGGAAACAAAATGCCCCAAAGTAAAGTTCAATAAAAGTCAATGCATATGTGTTGTGAAGCGAAAAGAAAATGCATGAGTATGTGAAAAAGTGAGAAATGGGTAGTTAGATTAGTACTTAATTGTATAGGTTGTCATAGGTTAGGTGGGAAGTTTAAGATGATCAAAGATTCAAATCTTTAGTCCACTTGACCATATATGCAACCCTACCTTGACCCTAGCCCCATTACAACCTATGAAAAGACCTCATGATGAATGTATGCATGCATTGAATAATTTGTTGATTGTTAGATGAAAAACAAATCTTGGAAAGCATGATTAGGGGAGAATTGAGAGAATTAACCCCAATCACCGAGCGACTAGAGTGCAAACACTTTCGGTGAGGGTTCGATGTTCAATTCCTTGTTCCCGGATTTCATGAGCTTTCTTCTTGCAAGTCTACTTGAACCTCATTTTGATATTTGAATTGGTAGGATTCATGAATCGTTATATGATCTTGGCCCTACTTTTGCATGTATGTCTTGGAGATTGATTTACTTTTAACCAAGTAGGTAGAATCATTTTGCATTTAGTTGCATTCATTTAGATAGGATGCATTTAGATAGGTTGCATTGAATAAATATTGATACCCTCTGTTTCTCTCTTGGCTTAAGCATGAGGACATGCTTGGTTTAAGTGTGGGGAGGTTGATAAACCCCATTTGTAGGGTTTATCTTGTATTGATTTTTGGGGATTTTATCACCTTTTACCCACATTTATTCAATGAAATAGCATGGTTTTATAACTTCTCCCTTAATTGTGCTTAAGAGTGAAAACATGCTTTTTAGGTCTTAAAACAGCTAAATTTAATTCACCTTGATTCTATTAGATGCCTTGATATGTTTGTTAAGTGATTTCAGATTTAGGAGGCAAGGATTGGATCAACGGAATGAAGGAAAAGCATGTAGAAATGGAGAACTCATGAAGAAATGAAGGAATCGCAAAAGCTGTCAAGCCGACCTCTTCACGCTTAATCGACCATAACTTGAGATACAAGTGTCCAAATGATGTGGTTCTAGTTGCGTTGGAAAGCTAACATCCGGGGTTTCGAAATGATATTAGATTTGCCATAGTTGCATCGTGCATATGGGAGCGCACGAGCACTGTACGCGTACACGCCGATGGTTGCACATGATCCATTTAATGCAACTCGCGGCCAGCGATTTTAGAAGCCTTGTAGGCCCAATCCAACTCATTTCTGATACTATTTAAGCCAAGGATTGAAGGGAAATTAACACACTAGTCATCATTAGTTTAGTTTAGATTAGTTTTGGAGGAAAAAGTTAGTTTTAGAGAGAGAAGCTCTCACTTCTCTCTAGGATTAGGATTAGGTTTTAGATCTAGATTAGAAAATCTTAGATCTAGTTTAATTTCATGCTTTGATTTACCTTTCTCTTTGTAATTCTTCCTCTTCTACCTTTGCTCTCTTTAGTTTAGCATTTAATTCTTGTAATTCTCTACTTTTATGTTGATGCACTTTTGTTCTTCTATTTCTCTTTGATGCACTTTTGTTTCCTTTATTTTCTCTTAATGTAATTTATGTTCTCATGTTTCTTTATTGTTCATTTGATTAGTTGTTGTTTAATTCCTTGCAATTGAAGTGTAGTTTTACTTTCCTTGCAATTTTACTATGCTTTCTCTTTATGCCTTCTAAGTGTTTGATGAAATGCTTAGAAGGATGTTAGAGTAGAATTTTATGCTCTTAGCTTGGAGAGGTAACTTAGGAATTCTTGAGTTACTAATGTCCAAGTAATTGATGATTAGGATCCATTGACTCGAGTTCTCACTAATTGAATTAGTGGAGAGTTAGGACCAATGGACTTGGATTGATATAGCTCATTTGACTTTCCTTTACTAGTTAGAGGATGATTTAATGGGATTGATCCTTGCCAATTCTCATATTGTGGTTAGTGATTAGGATAGAGATCCTTGACGACCAAACCTTGCCAAGACCTTTTTAGCTATTAGTTTACTTTCTTGCTATTTATCTTTCATGTCTCTTATCAAAATCTCCAAACATAACTCATAACCAATAACAAGGACACTTTATTGCAATTCCTAGGGAGAACGACCCGAGGTTTAAATACTTTGGTTATTAATTTTAGGGGTTTGTACTTGTGACAAACAAATGTTTGTATGAAAGGATTATTGTTGGTTTAAAGACTATACTTTACAACGAGATTTCATTAGTGAATTCTAAACTGTCAAAAATCCAATCATCAATTCTCTAGCTGAAATATGCCGAACATGACCTCTGCAAGTACTTGTAGGCACTGATTCTCCAGCTAAAGCATGTGCCACTTTCTCCTGGAAGCTATTCCATACACACGGGCATCCCGGCAATCATTCACACATAAAGCCCACGGCCTCTAGTGAGCGTTACGTATCGCCGTCCTCACTGAGCTGTCTCTATTGTGTCAAGTGAGCGTTACGTATCGTCGTTCTTGCTTGACACTTAACACTAAGGCCCAACAACACTCAATATCTTTTCAGTCACTACTCTCTACTCTTCTGTGGTAGAGGTCCCTTTACTTAATAAACTGAATTCAAGTCATTTTTATTTAAAACCAATACATCTCTTTATAACCTTTACAAACTTCTGAAACCACTTTACTTACAATAAGTTCTTCTTTCTTATAAAAACCAGTTCTTTCTTAACCATAATTTTCCCAACCCAACTTCAAAATTGTTTTAGATTTAAACCTCTTCAAAAGAATCATTTATTAAGTAAATCTCACGGCAGGGTCTCGAGACTTTAGGGAGGACGACAATCAAACTCAAAACATAAATCAAAAGCCAAATAATACAATTTCTCAAGTCCAACCTTTTTCTAGATATTTCAAACAAAGTCTTAGGTTTCATAATAAAATTTTGATAGCATCTCCCTTAAAACTCGGACTTTGCCACCCTTTTCGGGTCCCAACCGAACCATTCTCAAACTCTTTTCAAAAATTTCCAAAATTAGAAATCGTTTTCAAATCTCAGTTCAATACCAACAAATTGATGAGCGGATATTTTATACGCTTTTTGGGGGTAATTTCATATATATTTTAGTATGTTTTAATTAGTTTTTAGTAGAATATTATTAATTTTTAGGCAAAAATCATATTTCTGGACTTTACTATGAGTTTGTGTGTTTTTCTGTGATTTCAGGTAATTTCTGGCTGAAATTGAGGGAGCTGAGCAAAAATCTGAGTTAGGCTGAAAAAGGACTGCTGATGCTGTTGGATCCTGACCTCCCTGCACTCGGAATATATTTTTTGGAGCTACAAGAGTCCAATTGGCACGCTCTTAACGGTGTTAGAAAGTAGACATCCAGGGCTTTCCATCAATATATAATAGTCCATACTTTGCGCAAAGATAGATGACGTAACTTGGCGTTGAACGCCAACTACATGCTGCTGTCTGGAGTTAAACGCCAGAAACACGTCATGATCCGGAGTTGAACGCCCAAAACACGTTATAACTTGGAGTTCAACTCCAAGAAAAGCCTCAGCATGTGGATAGCTTTAGTCTCAGCCCCAGCACACACCAAGTGGGCCCCAGAAGTGGATTTCCGCACCAATTATCTTAGTTTACTCATATTCTGTAAACCTAGGTTACTAGTTTACTATTTAAACAACTTTTAGAGACTTATCTTGTACCTGATGACATTTTTAGATCTGAATTTTATACACTTTGACTGCATGAGTCTCTAAACTCCATTTTTGGGGGTAAGGAGCTCTGCAGCGTCTCGATGAATTAATGCAATTGTTTCTATTTCACTCAAACGTGTGTGTGTTCCGATCTAAGATGTTTATTCGTGCTTAATTATGAAGGAGGTGATGATCCGTGACACTCATCACCTCCCTCAATCCATGAACGTGTGCCTGACAAACACCTCCGTTCTACATTAGACTAATAAGCTTCTCTTAGATTCCTTAATCAGAATCTCCGTGGTATAAGCTAGAATTGATGGCGGCCACTCTTGAGAATCCGGAAGGTCTAAACTTTGTGTGTGGTATTCCGAGTAGGATTCAAGGATTGAATGGCTGTGACAAGCTTTAAACTCGTGATTGCTGGGCGTGATGACAAACGCAAAAGGATCAATGGATCCTATTCCAACATGATCGAGAACCAACAGCTGATTAGCCGTGCTGTGACAGAGCATCTGGAACGTTTTTACTGAGAGGATGGGAAGTAGCCACTGACAATGGTGACACCCTACATACAGCTTGCCGTAGACGTGCTTTACAAACAATTGAGTTGAATATTACATTGCAGAAATTCAGAGGACAAAGCATCTCCAAAACTCCAACTACGGATTACAAATTCGTGCACCAAGTTTTTGGCGCCGTTGCCGGAGATTGTTCGAGTTTGAACAACTAAAGGTTTATTTTGTTGCTTAGATTAGGAAGAATTTATCCTCTTTTTTTACTAGAATTGCATCTTTTATTATCCCTTTTTAAAAATTTTTCAAAAATATTATTTTTCTTTATCAATTTTTAATTTTTTTTGTGAGTTTAGTGTCCTGTTCAAAGTTTGGTGTTAATTGCATATTTTATATTTTTCTTTAAATTTTCGAAATTGTGTTCTTTGTTCTTCATTGATCTTCAAGTTGTTCTTGTTAATTTTTCTTGTTTGATCTTGAGTTTTTCTTGTTTTGTGTCTTTTCTTGTTTTTCTTGTGCTTTTTCAAAATATTAATGTTCAAAAATTTATACTTTTATCCATAAATATAATACATCTTTAAAATTAACACTGAAGTTGCTGCCCAATTGGCTGGAGCTTTAGTAGTTGTTCTTGATAATTGGGTATCTTCTTTGGAATCTTTTTCAAAAATAATTTTTCTTTGATTGAATCTTGTGCCAAACTCTCAGTTTAGTGTTTCCTTGTTAATTTTTCTTTAATTTTCGAAAAATTGTCTTAGTTTTCTAAAAATTTTAAGTTTGGTGTTCTTTCTTTTGTTCTTGGTGTTCTTGTGGATCTTCAAGGTGTTCTTGAGTCTTTCTTGTGTTTTGATCTTAAAATTTTTAAGTTTGGTGTTCCTTGGTATTTTCCCTCCAAAATTTTCGAAAATAAGGAGCATTAGATCTAAAAATTTTAAGTCTTGTGTCTTTTGTGTACTTTTCTCTTTCATAAAAAAAAATTTCAAAATTTAAAAAAATATATATCTTTTCTAACTAATTTTAAACTACATTTTCGAAAATTTTATATAAAAATTCAGATTTCAATTTTAAAATCTTTTCAATTTCTTTTATTTATTTCATTTTTATTTTATTTTATAAAATAAATTTTTATAAAATAAATAATATTAACATACATATCATCTCCTTTATTCCATTATGGAACTAAGTGGGAATAAACAGTCCAGGAGGACTCTGGGGTCATATGCTAACCCCACTACTGCTTCATATGGGGTAGTATCTGTATACCCTCCATTGGAGTTAGTAGCTTTGAGTTGAATCCTCAGCTCATTATCATGGTGCAGCGAAACTGCCAGTATTCCAGTCTTCCACAGGAAGAACCTACAGAGTTTCTGGCACAATTTTTACAAATTACTGACACAGTACATGATAAGAAAGTAGATCAGGATGTCTACAGATTATTACTGTTTCTGTTTGCTGTAAAAGATCAAGCTAAGATGTGGTTAAATAACCAACCTAAGAACAACATAAAAACATGGAAACAACTGTCAGAAAAATTCCTGAATCATTATTTCCCTCCAAAACGGATGACACAGCTAAGGCTAAGCATCCAAGGCTTCAAACAAGGAGATAATGAATCTCTTTATGATGCCTGGGAGAGATACAGAGAGATGCTAAGAAAATACATCTCTGCAGAGAGATGCTAAGAAAATGCCCCTCTAAGATATTTTCAGAGTGGGTGCAATTAGACATCTTCTACTATGGGCTTACAGAAAAAGCTCAGATTTCTCTAGACCACTCAGCTGGTGGATCTATACATATGAGAAAAACAATTGAAGAAGCTCAAGAGCTTATTGATACATTTGCCAGAAATCAACATATGTACCTAAGCAGTGAACCTTCCATGAAAGAAGAAGCTAAAACAGTAACTGCTGAACTCAGTCCTGTGGATCAGGTTAATGAATTCAATCAGCAATTAGACTTTCTAACCAAGCAGCTAGCCGAATTCAAGGAAATACTACAGGAAACAAGAATGGCTAACAGGAATATGGAATTACAGTTAAAGCAAACAGAAAGGTAACTGTCAAAACAAATAGCAGAAGAATGCCAAGCAGTTCAATTAAGAAGTGGGAAAACATTAAATACCTCACTTCAAAGCAGCAGGAAACCAAGAAATGAACAAATGGCTACTCAAAATCCCTTTGAGGACAATCAGAGCCCAGAGAGGAATAAGGCTGGCGCTGAACGCCTAGCCCATGCTCATTCTTGGCGTTCAACGCCAGAAACAAGCATGAATCCGGCGTTGAACGCCCAAAGGGAGCACAGTTCTGGCGTTCAGACACCAGTAACAAATAAGGAGTTGGCGTCTAACGCCACTCCAGCTTCCACCCCTGGCATTCAAACGCCAGTGGGGGGTCAGTCACATACAAGTGCTGATAACAACCCTTCTAAAAAGGCTTCCCAACCCACTTCTGTAGGTAATAAACCTGCAGCAACTAAGGTTGAGGAATACAAAGCCAAAATGCCTTATCCTCAAAAACTCCGCCAAGCGGAACAGGATAAGCAATTTGCTCACTTTGCAGACTATCTCAGGACTCTTGAAATAAAGATTCTGTTTGCAGAAGCACTTGAGCAAATACCCTCTTATGCTAAATTCATGAAAGAGATCTTAAGTCATAAGAAGGATTGGAGGGAAACTGAAAAAGTCTACCTCACTGAAGAATGCAGTGCAGTCATTCTGAAAAGCTTACCTGAGAAGCTTAAGGATCCCGGGAGCTTTATGATACCATACACATTAGAGGGTACTTGTACCAAGCAAGCTTTATGTGATCTTGGAGCAAGTATCAACATAATGCCTGCATCTACTATCAAAAAGCTTGGTTTAACTGAAGAAATCAAACCAACCAGGATATGTCTTCAACTTGCTGATGGCTCCATTAAATACCCATCAGGCGTGATTGAAGACATGATTGTCAAGGTTGGGCCATTTGCCTTTCCTACTGACTTTGTGGTGCTGGAAATGGAGGAGCACAAGAGTGCAACTCTCATTCTAGGAAGACCTTTTCTAGCAACTGGCCGAACCCTCATTGACGTCCAAAAAGGGGAAGTAACCTTGAGAGTCAATGAGGAGGAGTTCAAGTTTAATGTTGTCAAAGCCATGCAACATCTAGACACCCCAAATGACTGCATGAGTGTTGATATTATTGACTCTCTGGTAAGAGAGGTCAATAGGGCTGAGAGTCTCGAATCAGAGCTAGAGGACATATTTAAAGATGTTTAGCCTGATCTGGAGGAATCAGAGAGAATAGTAGAACCTCTGAAAATCCCTCAAGAAGAGGAGAAACCTCCTAAACCCGAGCTCAAACCATTACCACCATACCTAAAATATGCATTCCTGGGAGAAGGTGATACCTTTCCTGTAATCATAAGCTCTACCTTAGAGCCACAGGAAGAGGAAGCACTAATTCAAGTGCTGAGGATACACAAGACAGCTCTTGGGTGGTCCATCAGTGATCTTAAGGGCTTTAGCCCAGCCAGATGCATGCACAAGATCCTATTGGAGGGTGACGCCAAGCCAGTGGTCCAACCACAAAGGCCGCTGAATCCAGCCATGAAGGAAGTGGTGCAGAAGGAGGTCACTAAATTACTAGAGGCTGGGATTATTTATCCTATTTTTGATAGCCCCTGGGTAAGCCCTGTCCAAGTCATCCCTAAAAAGGGAGGCATGACAGTGGTTTATAATGAAAAAAATGAACTGGTTCCTACAAGAACAGTTACAGGGTGGCGTATGTGTATTGATTATAGAAGACTCAATACAACCACCAGAAAGGATCATTTTCCTTTACCATTCATAGACCAGATGCTAGAAAGACTAGCAGGTCATGAATACTACTGCTTCCTGGATGGATATTCAGGTTATAATCAAATTGCAGTAGATCCAAAAGATTAAGAGAAAACGGCATTCACATGTCCATCTGGAGTATTTGCATACAGAAGGATGCCATTTGGCCTGTGCAATGCACTTGCAACCTTTTAGAGGTGCATGCTCTCAATTTTCTCTGATATGGTGGAAAATTTCTGGAAGTCTTCATAGATGACTTTTCGGTATTTGGAGACTCATTCAGCTCCTGTCTTGACCATCTAGCACTTGTTCTAAAGAGATGCCAAGAGACTAACCTGGTTTTAAACTGGGAGAAGTGTCACTTTATGGTGAATGAAGGAATTGTCCTTGGGCACAAAATTTCGAAGAAGGGAATAGAGGTGGATCAAGCTAAGGTAGAGGTAATTGAAAAATTACCACCACCTGCCAATGTTAAGGCAATTAAAAGCTTTCTGGGGCATGCAGGATTCTATAGGAGGTTTATAAGGGATTTTTCAAAAATTGCCAAACCTCTAAGCAACCTGCTAGCTGCTGACACGCCATTTATCTTTGATAAAGAGTGTCTGCAGGCATTTGAGACTCTGAAAGCTAAATTGGTCACAGCACCAATAATCTCTGCACCAAACTGGACATTGCCATTTGAATTAATGTGTGATGCCAGTGACCATGCCATTGGTGCAGTGTTGGGACAAAGGCATGACAAGCTCCTGCACGTCATTTACTATGCCAGTCGTGTT
>NC_029774.3:58192638-58197319 GCF_000817695.3 Arachis duranensis | reverse complement strand
AACCTTGATGCCAAGTTAGCTGGAGAAAAACGATTGCTCCAGTTAAATGAGCTAGAGGAATTTAGACTCAATGCTTTCGAAAATGCAAAAATTTACAAAGAGAAAGCAAAAAGATGGCATGATAAGAAATTGTCATCCAGAGTCTTTGAGCCGGGGCATAAAGTTCTGCTATTTAATTCTAGGCTCAAATTATTCCCCGAGAAATTAAAATCCCGGTGGAGAGGTCCATATGTGATTACAAGTGTATTACCATATGGATACGTAGAGCTTCAGGATTCATTGTTAATGGACAGAGAGTTAAACATTATCTTGAAAGCAATTTTGAGCAAGAAAGCTCAAAACGGAGACTTGATTAAAAGCTCAGTAATAGTCCAGCTAATGACATTAAAGAAGCGCTTGCTGGGAGGCAACCCAGCCATTCACAAAATTTAATTTTATTTGTTTTTGCTAATTAATTAATTTTTACAGGTATATGTCAGAGTATCTTCAAAAGGTAAAATAGCAATTGATTGAATTCACAGAGTTACAGGGAAATTTGGAAGCTCACTGGCGTGAAAAAGCCAGTAAGAAACGTTTTGGGCTTTGAACGCCCAAAAGAAGCACCCACTGGGCGTTCAACGCCAGTAAGGGTAGCCATCTAGGCGTTAAACGCCAGAAAGGAGCATCTTCTGGGCGTTGAACGCCAGAAAGAAGCACCTTCTTGGCATTTAACGCCAGATTGACAGCGTTCTGGGCGTTCAGAAAAACGCCCAGTGACAAAGGACTTCTTGGCGTTGAACGCCAGAAAGAAGCAACAGCTGGGCGTTGAACGCCCAGGAGAAGCAACAATTGGGCATTAAACGCCCAAAACATGCAGCAGTTGGGCGTTTAACGCCAGGATGGTGGGGAGGAGGTAAATTTGTCTTTCTTCACAAATTTTCTAATTTTTATGTTTCCATTCATGATTTCTTGCATAAACATGTTTCAAAATATCTTCCTTCAATTCCAAAAATTTTAATCCTAATTTCTAAAATCCCTTTTTCAAAAATATCAAATGTATCTTAATTCATAAACACAAATCTTTTTCTAATCCAAATCTTGTTCAAATCTTTTTCAACTCATCACTTTTGGATTTTGAATTTGCCTCTCCCTCTATTCCTCTCCTTTCCTTTCTTTTGCTTGAGGACAAGCAAACCTCTAAGTTTGGTGTGATTTGCCATGATCACTGAGCTAAAACTCATCAAGATCATGGCACCTAAGGGAACAGGAAGAGCAAGGATGTGAATTGAAGGAACTAAAGCGTCAGAAGCTATTCCTTGAAGGACCAAGCACCCCACAGACTAGAGGAACATCCACTTCCTAAAATACAGGTTGTTAAGTTCTAATTTTAAGCTTTAACTCTGTGATAGTATTATTATAGGATTTTACCTTAGAAGTTATATAGGAGTAGTAGTAATTAGCATATCTATTTTTATTTTATTTTCAATTAAGTTATAATTTATTTTCCTCATCATCATCAAACATGAATAAAATAGTAGATTTTTAGAATAAAGAGGCAATAATTTTTTTTCGAGTTCTTAACAAGAAAAATTCTAATTATTTATATGTGGTGGCAATACTTTTTGTCTTCTGAATGAATGCTTGAACAGTGCATATTTTTGATCTTGTTGTTTATGAATGTTAAAATTGTTGGCTCTTGAAAGAATGATGAAAAAGAGAAATGTTATTGATGATCTGAAAAATCATGAATTTGATTCTTGAAGCAAGAAAAAGCAGAAAAAAAACTTTTGCAAGAAATCATTGGATCAAGAAAAAGAAAAAGCCAATAGCCCTTAAAACCAAAAGGCAAGGGTGAAAAGGATCCAAGGCTTTGAGCATCAGTGGATAGGAGGGCCAAAGGAAGTAATTCCAGGTCTAAGCGGCTAAATCAAGCTGTCCCTAACCATGTGCTTGTGGCATGCAGGTCCAAGTGAAAAGCTTGAGACTGAGTAGTTAAAGTCGTGATCCAAAGCAAAAAGAGTGTGCTTAAGAGTTCTGGACACCTCTAACTGGGGACTCTAGCAAAGCTGAGTCACAATCTGAAAAGGTTCACCCAGTCATGTGTCTGTGGCATTTATGTATCCGGTAGTAATACTGGAAAACAAAGTGCTTAGGGCCACGACCAAGACTCATAAAGTAACTGTGTTCAAGAATCAACATACTACACAAGGAGAATCAATAATACTATCTGAATTCTGAGTTCCTATGGATGCCAATCATTCTGAATTTCGAAGGATAAAGGGAGATGCCAAAACTGTTCAGAAACAAAAAGCTACTAGCCCCGCTCATCTAAATTAGAATCTGAGCTTCACTTAAAACTCAGAGATTTTATTACTCCTTAAATTCTTTTTATCCTATTTTATTCATCTAGTTGCTTGGGGACAAGCAACAGTTTAAGTTTGGTGTTGTGATGAGCGGATATTTTATACGATTTTTGGGGGTAATTTCATATAGATTTTAGTATGTTTTAATTAGTTCTTAGTAGAATATTATTAATTTTTATGCAAAAATCATATTTCTGGACTTTACTATGAGTTTGTGTGTTTTTCTGTGATTTCAGGTAATTTCTGGCTGAAATTGAGGGAGCTGAGCAAAAATCTGAGTTAGGCTGAAAAAGGACTGCTGATGCTGTTGGATCCTGACCTCCCTGCACTCGGAATAGCTTTTTTGGAGCTACAGGAGTCCAATTAGTGCGCTCTTAACGGCGTTAGAAAGTAGACATCCAGGGCTTTCCATCAATATATAATAGTCCATACTTTGCGCGAAGATAGACGACGTAACTTGGCGTTGAACGCCAAATACATGCTACTGTCTGGAGTTAAACGCCAGAAACACATCATGATTCGGAGTTGAACGCCCAAAACACGTTATAACTTGGAGTTCAACTCCAAGAAAAGCCTCACCACGTGGATAGCTTTAGTCTCAGCCCCAGCACACACCAAGTGGGCCCCAGAAGTGGATTTCCGCACCAATTATCTTAGTTTACTCATATTCTGTAAACCTAGGTTACTAGTTTACTATTTAAACAACTTTTAGAGACTTATCTTGTACCTGATGACATTTTCAGATCTGAATTTTATACACTTTGACTGCATGAGTCTCTAAACCCCACTGTTGGGGTGAGGAGCTCTGCAGCGTCTCGATGAATTAATGCAATTGTTTCTATTTCACTCAAACGTGTGTGTGTTCCGATCTAAGATGTTTATTCGCGCTTAATTATGAAGGAGGTGATGATCCGTGACACTCATCACCTCCCTCAATCCATGAATGTGTGCCTGACAAACACCTCCGTTCTACATTAGACTAATAAGCTTCTCTTAGATTCCTTAATCAGAATCTCCGTGGTATAAGCTAGAATTGATGGCGGCCACTCTTGAGAATCCGGAAGGTCTAAACTTTGTGTGTGGTATTCCGAGTAGGATTCAAGGATTGAATGGCTGTGACGAGCTTCAAACTCGCGATTGCTGGGCATGATGACAAACGCAAAAGGATCAATGGATCCTATTCCAACATGATCGAGAACCAACAGCTGATTAGCCGTGCTGTGACAGAGCATCTGGACCGTTTTCACTGAGAGGATGGGAGGTAGCCACTGACAATGGTGACACCCTACATACAGCTTGCCGTAGACGGGCTTTACAAACAATTGAGTTGAATATTACATTGCAGAAATTCAGAGGACAAAGCATCTCCAAAACTCCAACATATTCCCCATTACTGCACAACAAGTAACGATTTTGTTCTCTTTTATTTCTTTCTATCCAATAATTCCAATTGATAATTTTGATTGACATCCTGACTAAGAATAATAAAATAAACATAGCTTGCTTCAAACCAATAATCTCCATGGGATCGACCCTAACTCACGTAAGGTATTACTTGGACGACCCAGTGCACTTGCTAGTTAGTTGTACGGATTACAAATTCGTGCACCACAAATCAAATCGACTTTTCAACCCAACAATCAGAATTCTCAGCATTCTTAAACAATCAAGAAATCAAATACATATTCATCACATTCTGTCAAAAATACAATTCAAACTTATCATTTAGTCATTCCAAACAATCATAAATTATTTGAAAATATCCACTAGACTTCCATGACATTCAAAAATTAAAACAGTTAATTTCAATATGAAATTCCCTATTTTTGTATGAAATCAAAATCATCGAAAGTTTCAGAGAAGCTTTCTGACCGAGCTGCTGAAGAGGAAAGCGTCAGAAATCTTTTGTGCCTCCTAGAACTCCAGTTAGCCGAATTCAAGGAGTATGGGCCTACGTCACTGTCAACTTCCACCGATAAAAAATGGTACCTGATGAGCGGATAATTTGTACGCTTTTTGGCATTGTTTTTAGTATGTTTTTAGTATGATCTAGTTAGTTTTTAGTATATTTTTATTAGTTTTTAGTTAAAATTCACTTTTCTGGACATTACTATGAGTTTGTGTGTTTTTCTATGATTTCAGGTATTTTCTGGCTGAAATTGAGGGACCTGAGCAAAAATCTGATTCAGAGACCGAAAAGGACTGCAGATGCTGTTGGATTCTAACCTCCCTGCACTCAAAGTGGATTTTCTGGAGCTACAGAAGTCCAATTGGCGCGCTCTCAACGGCGTTAGAAAGTAGACATCCTGGGCTTTCCAGCAATATATGATAGTCCATAT
>NC_029774.3:58189921-58191522 GCF_000817695.3 Arachis duranensis | reverse complement strand
GACTAACATTGCATGATTCCTGGAATTCTCATTAAGAATTTTGATACCTTTATTTTCTTTTCCACTTAATTTTCAAAAATCACAAAAAAAAATTTACAAAATCATAAAATCCAAAAATATTTCTTGTTTGAGTCTAATGTCTCATTTTAAGTTTGGTGTCAATTGCATGCATTCATTCATGTGTCTTAAGGATCTTCAAGTTGCTCTTGATGATTTCTCACTCTAATCTTTGAATTCTCTTGACTTGAGTGTTTATATGTTTCATATGCATTCTCACTAGTGTCAGTAGTATACAAACTGCTAAGTTTGGTGTCTTGCATGCATTGTTATTTGATTTTAGTTGCATTTTGATTATTCTTCATTATTAAAAATCCAAAAATATTTTTAATTTGTGTCTTTTCAAGTCAATAATACAGAGAATTGAAGATTCAGAACATACTGAAGAGGAACTGCACAGAAAAAGCTGGGCATTCAAAATGCCCAGTGAAGAAGACAGACTGGCGTTTAAACGCCAGCCAGGGTGCCTGGCTGGGCGTTTAACGCCCAAAAAGGTAGTGTTTTGGGCTTTAAACGCCAGAATGTGCACCATTCTGGGCGTTTAACGCCAGGATGGCACAAGAGGGAAGATTCTGTTTTCAATTCAAATTTTTCTCAGGTTTTCAAAATTTTTCAAAATAAAATCTTTTTCAAATCATATCTTTTCAATCAAATCTTTTTCAAAATCAATTTCTTTCTATTTTCAAAAATACTTGCTATCAATTAATGATTTGATTCAACAATTCAAGTATGTTGCCTTTTCTGTTGAGAAAGGTTTAATGTTTGAATCATATCTTTTCTTGATAGCCAAGTTATTATTTTTTAAATCAAATCTTTTTAAAATGTTTTTCAAATCATATCTTCTCAATCACATCTTTTTTAAAAACCAATCATATCTTCTTAACCACATCTTTTTCAAAATAGCAAATCTTTTTCAAAAATCACTTGATTTCTTTTCCACTCTTGGTTTTCGAAAATCAATTAGTGTTTTTCAAAATGTTTTCAAAATCTTTTACTTAATTTTCGAAATTACTTCCCCTCTTCTCACCTCCTTCTATTTATGGACTAACACTATTCCTTAATGCACAATTCAAACTCCATCTTCTTTGATAAGTTCGAATTCTTCTACTTCTGCCTTCTATTTTTCTTTTCCTCTGACACCTCAAGGAATCTCTATACTGTGATATAGAGAATTCCATATTTTCTTGTTCTCTTCTCTTTCATATGAGCAGGAGCAAAGACAAAAGCATTCTTGTTGAGGCTGACCCTGAACCTGAAAGGACCTTGAAGCGAAAACTAAGAGAAGCTAAGGCACAAATCTCTGTGGATGACCTAACAGAAATCTTCAAAGAAGAAGAACCCATGGCAGCCGAAAACAACAACAATGCCAACAATGCAAGGAAGGTGCTGGGTGACTTTACTGCACCTACTCCCGACTTCTATGGGAGAAGCATCTCTATCCCTGCCATTGGAGCAAACAACTTTGAGCTTAAGCCTCAATTAGTTTCTCTAATGCAACAGAATTGCAAGTTCCATGGACTTCCATTGGAAGATCCTCATCAGTT
>NC_029774.3:58186364-58187233 GCF_000817695.3 Arachis duranensis | reverse complement strand
CACAAAGCCATTCCCTTCTTCCTCATTTCTTCTCTTCTACTCTCTTCTTTCTTCTTTTGCTCGAGGACGAGCAAACCTTTTAAGTTTGGTGTGGTAAAAGCATTGCTTTTTGTTTTTCCATAACCATTTATGGCATCCAAGGCCGGAGAAACCTCTAGAAAGAGGAAAGGGAAGGCAAAAGCTTCTACCTCCGAGTCATGGGAGATGGAGAGATTCATCTCAAGGGTGCATCAAGACCACTTCTATGAAGTTGTGGCCTTGAAGAAAGAGATCCCTTTCAAACTTAAAAAGGGTCAACTTTGATCAAAGGTTGGACCAAGTCCTCATAGACATCTGTGAAGAGGGCGCTCAATGGAAGAGAAAGGGAAGCCGATTCAACTAAGAAGGAATGACCACAAGCCCATCACTAAGAAAAGGATGGAGCATACAAGAGATCCCACTCATCATGAGATCCCTGAGATTCCTCAAGGGATACACTTTCCTCCACAAAACTATTGGGAGCAACTAAACACCTCCCTAGGAGAATTGAGTTCCAATATGGGACAACTAAGGGTTGAGCATCAAGAACACTCTGTCCTCCTCCATGAAATTAGAGAAGATCAAAGAATCATGAGAGAGGAGCAACAAAGACAAGGAAGAGACATTGAGGAGGTCAAGCACTCCATAGGATCTTCAAGAGGAAGAACAAGCCGCCATCACTAAGGTGGACCCGTTCTTTAATTTCCTTGTTCTTTATTTTTTCTGTTTTTTCAAATTTTAGTGCTTATGTTTATCTATGTTTGTGTCTTGTGATCATTAGTGTCTTAGTGTCTATGCCTTAAAGTTATGAATGTCCTATGAATCCATCACCTTTCTTGAATGAAAAATGT
>NC_029774.3:58185190-58185332 GCF_000817695.3 Arachis duranensis | reverse complement strand
GCAGATGCTGTTGGATTCTGACCTCCCTGCACTCGAAGTAGATTTTCTGGAGCTACAGAAGCCCAATTGGCGCTCTCTCAATGGCGTTGGAAAGTAGACATCCTGGGCTTTCCAGCAATATATGATAGTCCATACTTTGCCG
>NC_029774.3:58172884-58184944 GCF_000817695.3 Arachis duranensis | reverse complement strand
ACTGTGACGAGCTTCAAACTCCTGAGGGCTTGGCGTTAGTGACAGACGCAAAAGAATGACTGGATTCTATTCCGGCCTGATCTAGAACCGACAGATGGATAGCCGTGCCGTGACAGGGTGCGTTGAACATTTCCACTGAGAGGATGGGAGGTAGCCACTGACAACGGTGAAACCCTTGCATACAGCTTGCCATGGAAAGGAGTAAGAAGGATTGGATGAAGACAGTAGGAAAGCAGAGAGACGGAAGGGACAAGCATCTTCATACGCTTATCTGAAATTCCCACCAATGAATTACATAAGTATCTCTATCTTTATCTTTATGTTTTATTCGTATATCACCCATATCCATTTGAGTTTGCCTGACTAAGATTTACAAGGTGACCATAGCTTGCTTCATACCAACAATCTCTGTGGGATCGACCCTTACTCGCGTAAGGTTTATTACTTGGACGACCCAGTACACTTGCTGGTTAGTTGTGCGAAGTTGTAGTGATCACAATTTCGTGCACCAGTACCAATGTGTAAAAAAAGAGGACATAAACACTTTTATTGAATTAGATTTTTTACTAGAATTACGGATCTCAAAAATTCGAAGTCGGAAGTTAAGTAGGAGATTACGGTTCTCTCTCTCGGTCACTCTTCTCTCTTCCTCACGGTTTGCATGAAATCAACTAAGGTTATATGATGAGTAAGGTAATAAAAATAGTTATGTGGGTTGCTTTTATATGTGCCACGGTTTATGCTTTTATGAGAATGATGATGCAATACTAGTATTCTTTTGCCTTAATATTAATATGCTTTAATATGTTTATGCTTTTGCTTCCGCCACCTAATAATACTAACCTTATATATATAAAAACGTAACTAAGGAAAAACCAACTAATTTATTGTGATAAGAAGCTGAGTTGGATGCCCATTAATATATGGGCGGTTGATGAGAGAATATTTTATACGTTTTTTGGAGCTAATTTCATGTAGATTTTAGTATGTTTTAGTTAGTTTTTAGTATAATTTTATTAGTTTTTAGGTAAAATTTATATTTCTGGAATTTACTATGAGTTTGTGTGTTTTTCTGTAATTCCAGGTATTTTCTGGCTGAAATTGAGGGAGCTGAGCAAAAATCTGATTTAGGCTGAAAAAGGACTGCTGATGCTGTTCGATTCTGACTTCCCTGCACTCGAAATGGATTTTTTGGAGTTACATAATTGGCGCGCTCTCAATTGGGTTGGAAAGTAGCCATCCAGGACTTTTCAGCAATATATAATAGTTCATACTTTGTGCGAAAATAGATGACGTAAATTGGCATTCAACGCCAGTTCCATGTTGCAGTTTGGTGTTCAGCGCCAGAAACAGGTTACAAGTTGGAGTTCAACGCCAGAAACAGGTTACAACCTGGCGTTCAACTCCTGAAACAGCCTAGGCACGTGAGAAGCTTAAGTCTCAGCCACAACACACACCAAGTGGGCCCCAAAAGTGGATTTCTGCACTATCCATTTTAGTTTACTCATTTTCTGTAATCCTAGGTTACTAGTTTAGTATTTAAACAACTTTTAGAGACTTATTTTGTATCTCATGACATTTTTAGATCTGAAATTTGTACTCTTTGACGGCATGAGTCTCTAAACTCCATTGTTGGGGGTGAGGAGCTCTGCAGTGTCTCGATGAATTAATGCAATTATTTCTGCTTTCCATTCAAACATGCTTGTTCCTATCTAAGATGTTCATTCACGCTTCACTATGAAGAAGGTGATGATCCGTGACACTCATCACCTTCCTCAATCCATGAACGTGTGCCTGACAACCACCTCCGTTCTATATTAGATTAAATGAGTATCTCTTAGATTCCTTAATCAGAATCTTCGTGGTATAAGCTAGAATTGATGGTGGCATTCATGAGGATCCGGAAAGTCTAAACCTTGTCTATGGTATTCCGAGTAGGATTCAAGGATTGAATGGCTGTGACAAGCTTCAAACTCGCGATTTTTGGGCGTAGTGACAGACGCAAAAGGATCAATGGATCCTATTCCGACATGATCGAGAACCAACAGATGATTAGCCGTGCTGTGACAGAGCATTTGGACCATTTTCACTGAGAGGATGGGAAGTAGCCATTGACAACGGTGACACCCTACATACAGCTTGCCATGGAAGGAGCCTTGCATTTATGAAATTGAGGAAGCATTATGTTACAGAAATTCAGAAGACAAAGCATCTCCAAAACTCCAACATATTCTCCATTATTGAGTAATAATTACTTATTCCAAACACTTTCACTTTTTACAATTAAATTCAAATAACTTTATTGGTATCCTGACTAAGATTAATAAGATAACCATAGCTTGCTTCAAGCCAACAATCTCCGTGGGATTTGACCTTTACTCACGTAAGGTATTACTTGGACGACCCAGTGCACTTGCTGGTTAGTTGTGCGGATTGCAAAAGTGTGATTGCAATTTCGTGCACCAAGTTTTTGGCGCCGTTGCTGGGGATTGTTTGAGTTTGGACAACTAAAGGTGATTCTTGTTACTTAGTTTAGAGTCACTAGGATTGCATCTTCTATTATTCCTTTTAATTTTTTTTTCAAAAATATTATTTTTCTTTATTTGAATTTTCATTTTTTTATTGTGAGTTTAGTTTTATATTTTAAGTTTGGTGTCAATTGCATATTTTATATTTTCCTTTAAATTTTCGAATTTGTGTTCTTTATACATCCTTCATCTTCAAGTTGTTCTTGTTAATTTTTCTTGTTTGATCTTTGGTTTGTCTTGTTCTGTGTGTTTTCGTGTTTTCTTTGTGCTTTTTTTTTCAAAATTTTAATTTTCAAAAAAAATATTAACATATTTTTATGCCTCTTTAAAACACGTTACATTTATAAATCAGTTGACTAGAGCGTTGGCTTATGTTCTTGGCAATTGGGTATCATCTTTTTAAAATTTTTTCAAAAATATTTTTTTTTCTTTGATTAAATCTTGTGCCAAACTTTAAGTTTGGTGTTTTCTTGTTAATTTTTCTTTAATTTTCAAAAATATATTTTAGTTTTCCCAAAAATTTTAAGTTTGGTGTTCTTGTGAATCTTCAAGGTGTTCTTGAGTCTTCCTTGTGTTTTGATGTTAAAATCTTTAAGTTTGGTGTTCCTTGGTATTTTCCCTCCAAAATTTTCGAAAACAAGGAGCATTAGATCTAAAAATTTTAAGTCTTGTGTCTTTTGTGTGTTTTTCTCTTACATCATAAAAAATTTCAAAATTCAAAAAAAAAAATATCTTTTCTAACTGTTTTCAAGCCATATTTTCGAATTTTTCTATAAAAATTCAGATTTCAATTTCAAAAATTTTCAAAATTTTATCCTTTTAAGATTTAACTTTAATTGCTCATAATTTTCAAATCCCTTGGGTTGACTTGGTCAAAATTTTTCAAATCATATCCTTTTAAGATTTTTAAAATCATATCTTTTTCAAAAACATCCTAACTACTTTCTCTCTCCTCACTTTTTCGAAAATCTTCATAAAATATTTTTAAATTCTTTTTATTTTATTTTTATTTTTAATTTTATTGTCGTATTTATTTTATTATTATTATTTCAAAATTTCTTTTATATATAATAAAATAAATAAAATAAACTCACATCATCTCCCTTTCTCCATTATGGTTTAAGTGGAAATGAACAGTCCAGAAGGACTCTGGGATCATATGCTAACCCCACTACTGCTTCATATGGGAGTAGTATTTGTATACTCTCCATTGGAGTTAGTAGTTTTGAGTTGAACCCTCAGCTCATTATCATGGTACAGCAAAGTTGCTAGTATTCCGGTCTTCCACAGGAAGAACCTACAGAGTTTTTGGCACAGATTTTACAAATTGATGACACAGTACATGATAAGGAAGTAGATCAGGATGTCTACAGATTGTTACTGTTTACATTTGCTATAAAAGACCAAGCTAAGAGGTGGTTAAATAACCAACCTAAGGACAGCATAAAGACATGGAAACAGCTATCAGAAAAATTCCTGAATCACTATTTTCCTCCAAAACGGATGACACAGCTAAGGCTGAGCATCCAAGGCTTCCAACAAGGAGATAATGAATCCCTTTATGATGCTTGGGAGAGATACAGAGAGATGCTAAGAAAATGCCCTCTGAAATGTTTTCAGAGTGGGTGTAGTTAGACATTTTCTACTATGGGCTTACAGAAAGAGCTCAGATTTCTCTAGACCACTCAGCTGGCATGAGAAAGACAATAGAAGAAGCTCAAGAGCTCATTGATACAGTTGCCAGAAATCAGCATCTGTACCTAAGCAGTGAACCTTCCATGAAAGAAGAGGCTAAAACAGTAACTGCTGAACTGAGTCCTACAAAACAAGTTACTGAATTCAATCAGCAATTGGATTTTCTAACAAAACAGCTAGCTGAATTCAAGGAAATACTACAAGAAACAAGAATGGCTAATATGAATATGGAAGTACAATTGAAGCAAACAGAACAGCAGTTATTAAAATAAATAACAGAAGAGTGCCAAGCAGTTCAATTAAGAAGTGGGAAAACATTAAAAACCTCACTTCAAGGTAGCAAGAAGCCAAGAAATGAGCAAACTACCCAAAATCTATCTGAGGACAGTAAGAGCCCAAAGAGGAATAATTCTGGCGCTCAAACACCAAAAAATGGGTGGAAAGCTGGCGCTGAACGCCCAAACCATGCTCAGTCCTGGCATTCAACGCCAGAAACAAGCAAGGATTTGGCGTTGAACGCCCAAAGGAAATACAGTTCTGGCGTTTAGACGCTAGAAACAGATAAGGAGTTGGCGTCTAATGCCACTCCAGCTTCCACCCCTGGCATTCAAACGCCAATGGGAGATCAGACACATACAAGTTCCGATAACAACCCCTCTAAAAAGGCTTCTCAACCCACATCTGCAGGTAATAAACCTGCAGCAACTAAGGTTGAGGAATACAAAGCCAAAATGCCTTATCATCAGAAACTCCACCATGCGGAACAGAATAAGCAATTTGCCCACTTTGCAGACTATCTCAGGACTCTTGAAATAAAGATTCTATTTGCAGAGGCACTTGAGCAAATACCCTCTTATGCTAAGTTCATGAAAGAGATCTTAAGTCATAAGAAGGATTGGAGGGAAACTGAAAAAGGTTACCTCACTGAAGAATGCAGTGCAGTCATTCTGAAAAGCTTACCTGAGAAGCTTAAAGATCCAGGAAGCTTTATGATACTATCCACATTAGAAGGTACTTGTGGGTTGACTGATGAAGTTAAACCAACCCGGATATGTCTCCAACTTGCTGATGGCTCCGTTAAATACCCATCAGGCGTAATTGAAGACATGATTGTCAAGGTTGGGCCATTTGCCTTTCCCACTGACTTTGTGGTGCTGGAAATGGAGGAGCACAATAGTGCAACTCTCATTCTAGGAAGACCTTTTTTAGCAACTAGACGAACCCTCATTGACATCCAAAAAGGGGAAGTGACCCTGAGAGTCAATGAGGATGAGTTTAAGTTGAATGTTATCAAAGCTATGCAGCATCCAGACACCCCAAACGACTGCATGAGCATTGATATTATTGACACTCTCGTAAAAGAGGTCAATATGACTGAGAGTCTCGAATTAGAGCTAGAGGATATCTTTAAGGATGTTCAGCCAGATATAGAGGAATTAGAGAGAATAATAGAACCTCTGAAAATCCCTCAGGAAGAGGAGAAACCTCCCAAACCCGAGCTCAAACCATTACCACCATCCCTGAAATATGCTTTTCAGGGAGAAGGTGATACCTTTCCTGTAATCATAAGCTCTACCTTAGAGCCACAGGAAGAGGAAGCACTAATTCAAGTGCTAAGGACACACAAGACAGCTCTTAGATGGTCCATTAGTGATCTTAAGGGCATTAGTCCAGTCAGATGCATGCACAAGATCCTATTGGAGGGTGATGCTAAGCCAGCGGTTCAACCACAGAGGCGGCTGAATCCAGCCATGAAGGAGGTGGTGCAGAAGGAGGTCACTAAATTACTAGAGGCTGGGATTATTTATCCCATTTCTGATAGCCCCTGGGTAAGCCCTGTCCAAGTCGTCCCTAAGAAGGGTGGCATGACAGTGGTTCATAATGAAAAAAATGAACTGGTTCCCACAAGAACAGTTACAGGGTGGCGTTTGTGTATTGATTATAGAAGGCTCAATACAGCTAACAGAAGGATACTCAGGATCAAGAGAAAACAGCATTCACATGTCCATCCGGAGTATTTGCATACAGAAGGATGCCATTTGGCCTGTGCAATGCACCTACAACCTTTCAAAGGTGCATGCTCTCTATTTTCTCTGATATGGTGGAAAAATTTCTAGAAGTCTTCATGGATGACTTTTCAGTATTTGGAGACTCATTCAGCTCCTGTCTTGACCATCTAGCACTTGTTCTAAAGAGGTGCCAAGAGACTAACCTGGTTTTAAACTGGGAGAAATGTCAATTTATGGTGACTGAAGGAATTGTCCTTGGGTACAAAATTTCGAACAAGGGAATAGAGGTGGATCAAGCTAAGGTAGAGGTAATTGAAAAATTACCACCACCTGCCAATGTTAAGGCAATCAGAAGCTTTCCGGGGCATGCAGGATTCTATAGGAGGTTTATAAAAGATTTTTCAAAAATCACCAAACCTCTGAGTAATCTGCTAGCTGCTGACACGCCATTTATCTTTGATAAGGAGTGTTTGCAGGCGTTTAAGACTCTGAAAGCTAAGCTGGTCACAGCACCAGTCATCTCTGCACCAGACTGGACATTACCATTTGAACTGATGTGTGATGCCAGTGACCATGCCATTGGTGCAGTGTTGGGACAAAGGCATGACAAGCTTCTGCACGTCATTTACTATGCCAATTGTGTTTTAAATGACGCACAGAAGAACTACACAACCACAGAAAAAGAGTTACTTGTAGTGGTTTACGCCATTGACAAGTTTAGATCTTATTTAGTAGGATCAAAAGTGATTGTGTACACTGACCATGCTACTCTTAAATATCTACTCACAAAGCAGGATTCAAAACCCAGACTCATGAGATGGGTGTTGCTTCTGCAAGAGTTTGATATAGAAATAAGAGACAGAAAAGGGACAGAGAACCAAGTAGCAAATCACCTGTTCCGAATAGAACCAGTAGAAGGGGCGTCCCTCCCTCTTACTAAGATCTCTGAAAACTTTCCGGATAAGCAACTCTTTGCCATCTAGGAAGTGCCATGGTTTGCAGACATTGCAAACTACAAGGCAGTAAGATTTATACCCAAAGAATATAGTAGGCAGCAATCAAAGATATTGATCACGGATGCAAATTACTATCTTTGGGATGAACCATATCTCTTCAAGAGATGTGCAGACGGAGTAATCCGTAGATGTGTGCCTAAAGAAGAAGCACAGAAGATTCTCTGGCACTGCCATGGATCACAATATGGAGGACATTTTGGAAGTGAGCGAACAGCCACAAGAGTCCTCCAATATGGCTTCTACTGGCCTACTCTCTATAAAGACTCCCGAGTGTTTGTACTTAATTGTGATAGTTGCCAAAGATCTGGCAATCTGCCTCACAGTTATGCCATGCCTCAACAAGGGATCTTGGAGATCGAGTTGTTTGATGTATATGGTATTGACTTCATGGGGCTATTCCCACCATCATACTCAAACACTTATATTCTTGTGGCAGTAGATTATGTATCCAAATGGGTAGAAGCTATAGCAAAACCCACTAATGATACTAAGACAGTGCTGAAATTCCTCCAGAAACACATCTTCAGCAGATTTGTATCCCTAGAGTACTAATCAGTGACGGGAGCACTCATTTCTGCAATAAACAACTTTACTCTACTTTGTTTCGATATGGAGTTAGCCACAGGGTAGCCACTCCATATCATCCACAGACAAATGGGCAAGCTGAAGTCTCTAATAGAGAACTTAAAAGAATCCTGGAACAGACTGTGATTAACTGTAGAAGGGATTGGGCAAGAAGCTTGGATGATGCTCTGTGGGCATACAGAACAGCATTCAAGACTCCTATAGGAACTTCTCCATACTAGCTTGTGTATGGAAAAGCCTGTCACTTGCCAGTGGAACTGGAACATAAGGCCTACTGGGAAACCAGATTCCTAAACCTTGATGCCAAGTTAGCTGGAGAAAAACGATTGCTCCAATTAAATGAGCTAGAGGAATTCAGACTCAATGCTTTCGAAAATGCAAAAATTTACAAAGAGAAAGCAAAAAGATGGCATGATAAGAAACTGTCATCCAGAGTCTTTGAGCCAAGGCAGAAAGTTCTGCTATTTAATTCTAGGCTCAGATTATTTCCCGGGAAATTGAAATCCCGATGGAGAGGACCATATGTGATTACAAGTGTGTCACCATATGGATACGTAGAGCTTCAGGATAATGATTCTAACAAAAAGTTCATTGTTAATGGACAGAGAGTCAAACATTATCTTGAAAGCAATTTTGAGCAAGAATTCTCAAAATTGAGACTTGATTAAAGCTCAGTAATAGTCCAGCTAAAGACAATAAAGAAGCGCTTGCTGGGAGGCAACCCAACCATTTACAAAGTTTAGTTGTTAATTAATTGATTTTTACAGGTATATGTCAATTATTTTCAAGGTAAAATAGCAATTGCTTGAGTTCACAGAGTTATAGAAGGATTCAAAGGATAAAAACAGAAAAAAGAAGTTCACTGGTGCAAAAGCACCAGTAAGAGCTGTTTTGGGCGTTCAACGCCAGCAAGAAGCATCTTCTGGGCGTTGAACGCGGGAAAGAAGCACCTTCTGGGCGTTGAACGCCAGAAAGAAGCACGTTCTGGGCGTTCAACGCCAGATTTACGGCGTCCTGGGCGTTCAGAAAAATGCCCAGTGACAAAGGAGTTCCTGGCGTTCAACGCCAGAAAGAAGCAACAGCTGGGCGTTGAACGCCCAGGAGAGGCTGCACATGGGCGTTAAACGCCCAAAACATGCAGCGTTTGGGCGTTTAACGCCAGGATGGTGGGGAGGAGGTAAATTCGTTTTTACTTCACAATTTTTAAATTTTTTTTTACGTTTCAAATCATGATTTCTTGCATAAACATGTTACAAACTCTCATCCTTTAATTCCAAAAATTTTAATCCTAATTTCTAAAATCCCTTTTTCAAAAATATCAAATGTATCTTAATCCATAAACACAAATCTTTTTCCAATCCAATCCAACTCTTTTTCAAATCTTTTTCAACTCATCATATCTTTTGAATTTCGAAATTGCCTCTCCCTCTATTCCTCTCCTTTCCTTTCTTTTGCTTGAGGACAAGCAAACCTCTAAGTTTGGTGTGATTTGCCATGATCACTGAGCTAAAACTCATCAAGATCATGGCACCTAAGGGAACAGGAAGAGCAAGGATGTGACTAGAAGGGATTGAAGCGTCAGAAATTATCTCTTGAAGGATCAAGCACCCCGCAGACTAGAGGAACACCCACTTTCCGAAATAAAGGTTGTTGAGTCCTAATCTTTGCCTTAACTCTGTGATAATTGTTCTTATTATGAATTTACCTTAGAAGCTACATATTAGTAGTAGTAATTAGTATCTCTATTTTGACTTTATTTCCAATTAAGTTATAATTTATTTTTCTCATCATCATCAAACATGAATAAAATAGTAGATTTTTAGAATAAAGAGGCAATTTAATTTTTTCGAGTTCTTAATAAGAAAAATTCTAATTATTTATATGTGGTGGCAATACTTTTTGTCTTTTGAATGAATGCTTGAACAGTGCATATTTTTTATATTGAATTTTATGAATGTTAAAATTGTTGGCTCCTGAAGGAATAATGAACAAGAAAAATGTTATTGATAATCTGAAAAATGATGAAATTGATTCTTGAAGCAAGAAAAAGCAGTGAAAAACAAGCCTGCGAAAAAAAAAAGAAAAGCAAAAGAGGTAGAAAAAGCCAATAGCCCTTTAAACCAAAAGGTAAGGGTGAAAAGAATCCAAGGCTTTGAGCATCAATGGATAGGAGGGCCCAAGGAAATAAATCCAGGCCTAAGCGGCTAAATCAAGCTGACCCTAACCATGTGCTTGTGGCATGCAGGTCCAAGTGAAAGGCTTGAGACTGAGTGGTTAAATTCGTGATCCAAGGCAAAAGATTGTGCTTAAGAACTCTGGACACCTCTAATTGGGGACTTTAGCAAAGCTAAGTCACAATCTGAAAAGGTTCACCCAATTATGTGTCTGTGGCATTTATGTATCCAGTGGTAATACTGGAAAATAAAGTGCTTAGGGCCACGACCAAGACTCATAAAGTAACTGTGTTCAAGAATCAATATACTACACTAGGAGAATCAATAATACTATCTAAATTCTGAGTTCCTATGGATGCCAATCATTCTGAAATTCAAAGGATAAAGTGAGATGCCAAAACTGTTCAGAAGTAAAAAGCTACTAGCGCCGCTCATCTAATTTAAATCTGAGCTTCACTTGAAACTCTGAGATATTATTGTTTCTTAATTTCTTTTTATCCTATTTTATTTATCTAGTTGCTTGAGAACAAGCAATAGTTTAAGTTTGGTGTTGTGATAAGCGGATATTTTATACGTTTTTTGGAGGCAATTTCATGTAGATTTTAGTATGTTTTAGTTAGTTTTTAGTATAATTTTATTAGTTTTTAGGCAAAATTCATATTTCTGGACTTTACTATGAGTTTTTATATTTTTCTGTAATTTCAGGTATTTTCTGGCTGAAATTGAGGGAGCTGAGCAAAAATCTGATTTAGGCTGAAAAAGAACTGCTGATGTTGTTGGATTCTGACCTCCCTGCACTCGAAATGGATTTTTTGGAGCTACAGAAGTTCAATTGGCACACTCTCAATTGCGTGGGAAAGTAGACATTCGTGGCTTTCCAGCAATATATAATAGTCCATACTTTGTGTGAAAATAGACGACGTACACTGTCGTTCAACGCCAGTTCCATGTTGCAGTCTGGCGTTCAGCGCCAAAAACAGGTTATAAGTTGGAGTTCAACGCCAGAAACAGGTTACAACCTGACGTTCAACTCCAGAAACAGCCCAGGCACGTGAGAAGCTTAAGTCTCAGCACCAGCACACACCAAGTAGGCCCCAGAAGTGGATTTCTGCACTATCCGTCTTAGTTTAGTCATTTTCTGTAACCCTAGGTTACTAGTTTAGTATTTAAACAACATTTTAGAGACTTATTTTGTATCTCATGACATTTTTAGATTTGAAATTTATACTCTTTGATGGCATGAGTCTCTAAACTCCATTGTTGGGGGTGAGGAGCTCTGCAGCGTCTCGATGAATTAATGCAATTATTTCTGCTTTCCATTCAAACATGCTTGTTCCTATCTAAGATGTTCATTCGCAATTCACTATGAAGAAGGTGATGATCTGTGACACTC
Organism: Arachis duranensis; assembly: GCF_000817695.3. Lineage (NCBI taxonomy): Eukaryota > Viridiplantae > Streptophyta > Magnoliopsida > Fabales > Fabaceae > Arachis > Arachis duranensis. The sequence goes on along the minus strand of NC_029774.3, from coordinate 58,173,544 downwards.
ATCACCTTCCTTAATCCATAAACGTGTGCCTGACAATAACCTCCGTTCTACATTAGATTGAATGAGTATCTCTTAGATTCCTTAATCGGAATCTTCGTGGTATAAGCTAGAATTGATGGCGGCATTCATGAGGATCCGGAAAGTCTAAACCTTGTCTGTGGTATTCGGAGTAGGATTCAAGGATTGAATGGCTGTGACAAGCTTCAAACTCACGATTGTTAGGCATAGTGACAGACGCAAAAGGATCAATGGATCCTATTCCGACATGATCGAGAACTAACAGATGATTAGCCGTGCTGTGACAGAGCATTTGGACCATTTTCACTGAGAGGATGGGAAGTAGCCATTGACAACGGTGACACCCTACATACAGCTTTCCAAGGAAGGAGCCTTGCATTTATGAAAGTGAGGAAGTATTATGTTACAGAAATTTAGAAGACAAAGCATCTCCAAAACTCCAATATATTCTCCATTATTGAGTAACAATTACTTATTCCAAACACTTTCACTTTTTACAATTAAATTCAAATAACCTTATTGGCATCCTGACTAAGATTAATAAGATAACCATAGCTTGTTTCAAGTCAACAATCTCCATGGAATTCGACCCTTACTCACGTAAAGTATTACTTGGACGACCCAGTGCACTTGCTGGTTAGT
>NC_029774.3:58156269-58172777 GCF_000817695.3 Arachis duranensis | reverse complement strand
ATATAAAATATTCTTCTCTCTCTCTTTCTCACTTATACTATTTTCTCTTATATTCTTTACTACGATATTATTAAATATATCTATTAATATAATAATTTTAGTGAATATTACTACTAAAGCTATCTAATTATATTTCCATACCTTATATTTGTTACCTCTTTATTATTTATTTATTTAGTTATTTTACAACACGTTATCAGCACGAGACTCTGATCAAATTTTAGAAAGACTCAGGTAACAAATTTTCATTATGTCGAAACTCTCTCATCTTGAATTCAATGCTCTTGATATATCTGGAAACAATTATTTATCATGGATATTAGATGCTGAAATCTATCTTAATTCAATGGATCTTGGAGATACCATTAAGGCTGAAAATAATGCATCCAGAAGGATAAAGCCAAAGCCATGATTTTTCTTTGTCGTCATCTTGACGAAGGATTGAAAAATGAATATCTCACATTAAAAGATCCTGCAGATCTTTGGAAAGACCTTGAAGAAAGGTATAATCATCAGAAAACGGTGATACTTCCTCAAGCTCGATATGAATGGACGCATTTGCGTCTACAAGATTTTAAATCTATAAATGAATATAATTCTGCAATGTTTCGAATCACCTCACGAATGAAATTATGTGGGAAAAAGATAACTGATCATGATATGTTGGAGAAAACTTTCTTAACCTTCCATGCCTCGAATGTGCTCCTGCCGCAGCAGTATTGAGAAAAAAGGGTTTAAAAAATATTCTGAGTTAATTTCTTGCCTTCTTGTTGCTGAACGCAATAATGAGTTGTTATTAAAAAATCATGAAGCGCACCCAGCTGGTGCCGCCCCATTTTCTGAAGTAAATGCGGCAAATCATTACCCCAGAAGAGGTAAATGGCAAGGTTTTAATAACAAGAAAAATTATGGAAGGAAAAGGAATTATATTCAAAAGAGAGGATCTCATCAGAAGTGGGATAAAGAAAGAAATATCAGGCAGAATAAATCAACAGAGGATAAGTGTTTCTGTTGTGGTGGAAAGGGCCATTGGTCACGTACCTGCCGTACCCCAAGGCACCTAGTCGATCTTTTCCAGGCATCTTTGAAAAAGGACGACAAGGGAAAAGAGTCGAATTTCGTTTCAAATGATTTTGAAAAATCCACCACTCATTATGATGTATCTGATTTCTTTGAGGATCCTGAAGGAAATATTGGTCATTTAATCAATGATGGAACAGTTTAATACGTGAGATTGTTAAGTATTCATGTAAATAAATAATGTAAATAACTTATTGTTAAGTTTTATTTTCTATGTATTTAAGTTTCAAATATAATGTATATAAATAATGAAATATTAATATTTATGAATTTTGAAATCATTAAATATGTCATGTTTTAAAATAAAATTTTAGCATATGACTGATGATTGGATTTTTGATGGTTTAGAATTTCACAAATGAATTCTCATTGCAAGTATAGTTCCTAAAGCAAGCAATAATCTTTTCATACAAAAAGTTGTTTGTCACTAAAACAAACCCCTAAAATTAATAACCGAAGGATTCAAACCTCGGGTCGTTCTCCCTAGGAATTACAATAAAGTGTCTTGTTATTGGTTGTGAGTTATTTTGGGGTTTTTGGATAAGAAGCATGAAAAGTAAATGGCAATGAAAATAAACTAACAACTAACAAAGCTCTTGGCAAGGTATGAAAATTAGAAGTCCTATCCTAGTTATCCTCCTCAATTGTGATGGGAATTGTTCATTGCTACCACTTAGTTAACCCTCACTAAATAAAGGAAAGTCAAGTGGATGAATTGATTGATTCCTCAAGCCCTAATCAACTCCTAAAGGAAAGACTAGCTTTAGAGGCATTCAAATCAATTAGCAACTTCTAATTATCAATCAACAAAGGACTTAGATAACTCAAGAGTCACTAATCACTCTACCTAGGCAAAGAGGAACAAAATCTACACTAAAACCCAACCAAGCATTTCATCAAACACTTGGAAGGCACAAAAGAAAAGTATAGTGAATCAACAACAAGAATGAAATCTAGCAACAATTATTGCAAAGAATTAACAACAACAATAAAGGAAATCACAATTATCATGAATTACCTCAAATAGCATTATTGAATGAAAATAAAAGAACAACAATCTATCCATAACAAAGCGAAGAATTACAAGAACTAAAGTACATAACTAGAAAGAAGAAGAGGAGAAGACTAAGAATTGATAAAGGAGAAGTGAATTAAAGCATGAATTAGACCTAAATCTAAGAAGAGAGATTAACCTAAACCTAATCCTAATTCTAGAGAGAAGTGAGAGCTTCTCTCTCTAAAACTAATCCTAATTATGCTATATGCTAGATTGATTCACTTCCCCTCAATCCTTGATCCTTTTATTCCTTTCTATCAGCATTTGGCGCCAAAATGGGTTCAGAAACCCTCTCAAATCGCCAGGCACGTGTTGCTTTAATAAAGTCATGTGCGGTCATCGACGCGTGCACGCACGGTACGCGTGCGCGTCCCTGGTCGATTCTGCAATGTGCGCGCGGGTGCCTTGTGCGCGTGCGCGTGCATAGCTAACTTTGCTTCTTTGACTTTTTATGCTTCTCTCCACTTGTATGCTTCCTTCCTTGCTCCTTTGATCCATGCCTAGCCTATTTCAACCCTGGAATTACTAGCAAACACATAAAGGCATCTTATGGAATCAAGGAAAAATTAGAATTCATCAAAATAAGGCTTAAAAAGCATGTTTTTACACTTAAGCATAAATATGGGAGAGATAACAAAACCATGCTAATTCATAGGCTAAATGTGACAAAAGGTTATCAAAATACTCTAAATTCAATACAAGATAAACTCTAAAAATGGGGTTTATCAATGACATTATTTTTATGTGCAGTATTTCTTAGAAAAATAATTCCGATCAAGTATTCAATTTAACTGTGCATACTACTCTTTTTTATTATTATTTGTCTTTGAAGAGAATGGCAAGGATATATAATGAAGATGTATGCCTTGCGGATAGTGCAAGTTCGCACACTATTCTCAAAAGTGATATATATTTTACCCATCTTGTACCAAAAGAAGAATGTGTTAATACTATTATTAGCTCAGGTAATGTGATTGAAGGCTCCGGAAGAGCTATAATTTTGTTTCCCAGAGGAACAAAATTTATAATAAATAATGCACTGTTGTCTACCAAGTCTCGAAGAAACTTGTTGAGTTTTAAAGATATTCGCCGAAATGGATATCATATTGAGACTATGAATGAGGAAAATCATGAGTACTTATGTATCACAACTCATGATTCAAATAAGAAAGTTATATTAGAAAAATTACTCTCACTTTCATCTGGGTTATATTATACCAAGATTAGTGCAATTGAATCACATGCCAATGTAAACTAGAAGTTTACTAGCCCAAATGAGTTCATAACTTGGCACGACCGATTGGGTCATCCGGGAACAACTATGATGAGGAGAATTATTGAAAACTCCCATGGACATTCACTAAAGAACCAAAAGATTCTTAAAACTAGTGAATTTTGTTGTGTTGCATGTTCTCAGGAAAAGTTAATTTTAAGGCCATCACCAGTAAAGATTGGATTTGAATCCCTTGAATTCCTAGAAAGGATTCAAGGTGATATATGTGGACCAATTCATCCACCATGTGGATCTTTTAGATATTTTATGGTCCTGATAGACGCATCTTCGAGATGGTCAGATGTGTTCTTATTGTCCTCTCGCAACCTGGCGTTTGCAAGATTACTGGCTCAAATTATTTGATTAAAAGCACAATTTCCAGAAAATCCAATCAAAGCAATTCGTCTTGATAATGCTAGTGAATTTACTTCTCAAGCTTTTGATGCTTAGCTAATAGAATAAGTGTTGAACATCCAGTAGCTTATGTTCACACACAAAATGGGTTAGCAGAATCACTTATTAAATGCGTCCAATTAATTGCTAGACCCTTACTTATGAGAACAAATCTTCCAACCTCGGTTTGGGGGCATGCTGTTTTACATGCCGCAGCACTTATTCGTTTGAGGCCAACGAGTTACCATCAGTTCTCTCCTATGCCATTAACTTTTGGCCAGCAGCCAAATGTTTCCCATTTAAGAATATTTGGGTGTGCGATATATATTCCCATTGCACCACCTAATCGCACTAAAATAGGACCCAAAAAAAATTGGAGATATATGTTGGATATGATTCTCCCTCTAGTTGAACGCCAGTATAGGTTGGCTATCTTCGTGCAAAGTATGGACTATTATATATTGCTGGAAAGCCCTGGATGTCTACTTTCCTACCCAATTGAGATCGCGCCGATTGGACTCCTGTAGCTCCAAAAAATCTATTTCGAGTGCAGGAAGGTCAGAATCCAACAGCATCAGCAGTCATTTTTTAGCCTGAATCAGATTTTTGCTCAGCTCCCTCAATTTCAGCTAGAAAATACCTAAAATTACAGAAAAACACACAAACTCATAGTAAAGTCCAGAAATATGATTTTTTGCTTAAAAACTAATAAAAATCTACTAAAAACTAACTAAAACATACTAAAATCTACATGAAATTACCTCCAAAAAGCGTATAAAATATCCGCTCATCACCCCCAAAACGTGATCAATAGTCTCCTAAGATGAATAATAAAATAAAACTAAGACCAAAGATATCTAATACAATAGTAAAATATCCTATTTACACTAGACTAGCTACTAGGGTTTACAGAAATAAGTAATTGATGCAGAAATCCACTTCCGAGGCCCACTTGGTGTGTGCTTGGGCTAAGCTTGAGCTTTACACGAGCTGAGGCTTCTATTGGAGTTGAACGCCAAGTTGTAACGTGTTTTTGGCCTTTAACTCTGGTTTCTGACGTGTTTCTGGCGTTTGACTCCAGAATGCAGCATGGAACCAACGTTGAGCGCCAGTTTATGTCGTCTAATCTCGAATAAAGTATGAACTATTATATATTGCTGAAAGCTCTAGATGTCAACTTTCCAACGCCGTTAAGAGCGCGCCATTTGGAGTTCTGTAGCTCCAAAAAATTCATTTTGAGTGCAGGGAGGTTAGAATTCAACAGCATCAGCAGTCCTTTGTCAGCCTTTTATCAGAGCTTTGCTCAGGTCCCTCAATTTCAGCCAGAAAATAGCTAAAATCACAGAAAAACACACAAACTCATAGTAAAGTCCAGAAATGTGAATTTAGCATAAAAACTAATGAAAACATCCCTAAAAGTAGCTAGATTATACTAAAAGCTACCTAAAAATAATGCCAAAAGCGTATAAATTATCTGCTCATCACAAAACCAATTAAACTTAAATTGTTGCTTGTCCCCAAGCAACTGAAAATCAATTAGGATAAAAAGAAGAGAATATACTATAAATTCCAAAATATCAATGAATATTAATTCTAATTAGATGAGCGGGACTTGTAGCTTTTTGCTTCTGAACAGTTTTGGCATCTCACTTTCTGCCTTGAAGTTTAGAATGATTGGCATCTATAGGAACTTAGAATTTTGTATAAGAAATCCAAAATTTTTAATAAGAATTCCAGGAATCTTTCAATATTAGCCTAAAGCTCCAATCCAAGGGTTGGGCATGGCTTAATAGCCAGCCAGCTTTAGAAGATATAAATCAGGCATGTAACAACTTATATTCCAATTAACTTGCCTCTATGCTGATGGTTTTGAAGCCTCAATCCAATTGAGTTAGACATGGCTTTACAGCCAGCCAAGCTTCAACATACTTTATGAAACACTAGAATTCATTCTTAAAAATTTTGAAATAATTTTCGAAAACAAAGGGAATAATTTTGAAAAATATTTTTAAAAACTTTTTGAAAAGAAAATCAAAAGAAAATTACCTAATCTGAGCAACAAGATGAACCATCAGTTGTCCAAACTCGAAAACAAGATGAACAATCCCCGGCAACGGCGCCAAAAACTTGGTGCACGAAATTGTGATCATCAACAATGGCACCAAAAACTTGGTAGCACTCTCAAACGTGAATCACACTTAGTCACAACTCCGCACAACTAACCAGCAAGTGCACTGGGTCATCCAAGTAATACCTTACGTGAGTAAAGGTCGATCCCACGCAGATTGTTGGTATGAAGCAAGCTATAGTCATCTTGTGAATCTCAGTTAGGCGGATAGTAAATGTTATGGAGTTTTCGAATATTAATAATAAATAAACAGAAAATAAAGATAGAGTTACTCATGTAATTCAATGGTGGAAATTTCAGATAAGTGTCTGGAGATGCTTGTCCCTGTTGGATCTCTGCTTTCCTACTGCCTTCCTTCAATCCTTCTTATTCCTTTCCATGGTAAGCTGTATGTAGGGCATCATCGTTGTCAATGGCTACATCCCATCCTCTCAGTGAAAAAGGTCCAAATGCTCTGTCACGGCACGGCTAATCATCTGTCGGTTCTCGATCATGTTGGAATAGAATCCCTTGATTCTTTTACGTTTGTCATCATGCCTAACAATCGCGAGTTTGAAGCTCATCACAGTCATTCAATCCCTGAATCCTACTCGGAATACCACAGACAAGGTTTAGACTTTCTAGATTCTCATGAATATCGCCATCAATCTAGCTTATACCACAAAGATTCTGATTAAGGAATCCAAGAGATATGCACCCGGTCTAAGGTAGAACGGAAGTGGTTGTCAGTCACGCATTCATAGGTGAGAATGATGATGAGTGTCACGGATCATCACATTCATCATGTTGAAGTGCAACGAATATCTTAGAATAAGAACAAGCGGAATTGAATAGAAAATAGTAGTAATTGCATTGAATATAGCCTCTCGGCCATGCCTGGACCATCACTTATGTATTTTCAACGGTGGAGTTTCTACACACCATAGATTAAGGGTGTGGAGCTCTGCTGTACCTCAAGTTTTAATGCAATTACTACTATTTTCTATTCAATTCATGCTTATTTCTATTCTAAGATATTCGCTGCAATTCAACCTGATGGATGTGATGATCCGTGACACTCATCATCATCCATCCTTATGAACGCGTGCTTGACAACCACTTCCGTTCTATCTTAGACCGAGCATGTATCTCTTGGATTCCTTGATCAGAATCTTCGTGGTATAAGCTAGAACCCTTTGGCGGTCACTCTTGAGAATCCGAAAAGTCTAAACCTTGTCTGTGGTATTCCAAGTAGGATTCAGGGATTGAATTACTATGACGAGCTTCAAACTCGCGATTGTTGGGTGTAGTGACAGACGCAAAAGAATCAATGAATTCTATTCCAACATGATCAAGAACCGACAGATGATTAGCCGTGCTGTGACAAGAGCATTTGGACCCTTTTCACTGAGAGGATGGAAAGTAGCCATTGACAACAGTGATGCCCTACATACAGCTTGCCATGGAAAATAGTACGAAGAATTAGATGAAAGCAGTAGGAAAGCAGAGATTCAACAGGAACAAGCACCTCTATGCACTTATCTGAAATTCCCACCATTGAATTACATAAGTATCTATATCTTATTTTATGCTTTATTTATTCTTATTTTCGAAAACTCCATAACCATTTATAATCTGCCTAACTGAGATTTACAAGATGATCATTTATAATCTAAAAACCCCTGTAGAAACCCAGGAACTCATTGAGATAGTTGCAAATAACCACTTCATGTACACTTCTGAAAGAAATCCTGTGAATAATGGGATGGCTCAGAAGAAAAGAGTTCTTGAGATTGATACTCTGAATGCCATATTGGCTTAGAACAAAATATTGACTCAGCAAGTCAATATGATTTCTCAGAATCTGACTGGATTGTAAGCTGCATCCGGCAATGCTAAAGAAGCCTCCTCTTAAGGAGAAGCTTATGACTCTGGAATCCTGCAATGGAAGAGGTGAATTACATGGGAGAATCCTATGGAAACACCTATAATCCTTCATGGAGGAATCATCCAAATTTCTCATGGAAGGATCAACAGAAGCCTCAACAAGGCTTCAACAACAATAATGGTGGGAGAAATAAGTTTGGCAATTAGCAAACCTTTTCCATCATCTTCTCATCAACAGACAGAGAATTCTGAGCAGAGCCTCTCTGGCTTAGCAAACATAGTCTCTGATCTATCTAAAATCACTCTCAGTTTCATGAATGAAACAAGGTCCTCCATCAGAAATTTGGAGGCACAAGTTGGTCAGCTGAGTAAAAGAGTTACTAAAACTCCTCCTAGTACTCTCCCAAGCAATACAGAAGAGAATCCCAAAAGAGAGTGTAAGGCCATAACTATAACCAAAATGCCCGAATTTCATACCTTGGTTTCTCTATCATCCTCTCTTGTTGACTTTCACTTGTGCCCTTGGATGCATAACTTCTCCAATCACCTTTGAAGCAACTAGTTGAATGTTGAACTCCTCCAAATTGGACCTTGAACCACTTATACTTTGAACTCCATTGCCAACCAACATCCCATCTTTAACCGTTTAACACTCCAAGAAGCACTTTAAGTTGATAATCCATTTCCAAGAGAGCAAATTGGTATGGGCCTATGAAGCATCTTGAAGATATTGTTACCCACTCAATTTTTCCTTGGGGTTGAGTTATCCTATTAAGCTCTTACACAATTGCTTCTACTTCATGGGTGATCACCTCTTCCTCACCTCCTTTTTCAAGCTCTTCCTTTCCTACCTCAAACTCAAGAGGGGATGGTTCCTCAAGATCATTGAGGGGGCTGACCAAGGTGGACAAAAAATCATTGATGATGTAATCCACTTCTTGATCAAACTCCTTCAATTCTCTATTTATCTCTTCCGGTTCACTAGTTCTACCTTCCTCCTCTTTTTGCTCAAGCCTTGGCTCCTCTTCTTCCTTCCATTGAGGCTCCATGTTCTTCCCCTCACAACACTCCTCCATCGATCTTCCACATCCCTCAAGGGGGACGTCTTGATTGCTTGAGTGTAGCAAGGTTAAGCAGTGCACCGCTTCGGCTATGGTAGCCATGAACTCCCCTTGCTTTCTTCGGAACCCTTCTTGCTCTTGGAAGAATGCTCGAAGGTCTTGCTCCTCTTGGGGAAAGGGTTGGAAAACTTCACATTGAGGTGGAATAGAAGGTTCAAAAGTTGGGAGAAATGTTGTATATGTGGGAGGCGTGTCATATCGGTGGGGATATTGAGGTAGTGTATAAGGGGGTGATGGTTCATATGGTTAGTAGGAAGATGTATAGACATTTTGGTTCCATGGAGATGTATGGTGTGGTGCTTGAAGGTTTGGTGGTTGAGGGTTATGTATAGGGTATCCTTTATATCCTTGGGGTTGATATTCATATAAGGGAGAGTGTGGTTCATTGTAGTATGAAGGAGGTGTTTGCCATGAGTGTTGCTCATACATAATTGGTTCCTCCCTAAATTGATTCTCCCACTCCATGAAGCAATCCTAATTTGAATTCATCATGCCCTACAAAATACTCACAACTAAGCTCCAAGCAACAAGGGTGACAGCTCATAGAGAAAGTAGAAAATAAAAAGAAAAGACATTAGTAAATAAGAAAACAAACACTTAGAAATTAACAAAAACAACCAAATACCCAAAAAGTTAGATATTTACACTATCAATATATTTACAACAGCCTAAGATATAACACCAATTGCATCCCCGACAACGGCGCCAAATTTGACAAACGACTAAATGCATGGGTTTAGATTTTCACACTAAACATAGGATTTGTCCATTGTAAGTATAGTCTAAACCCAACAATTGATCGTCAACCAAATGTCAAAATTAATACAAGATAACCGAGATCAAGAGTAATTCAACCTCGGGTCGTTCTTCCCTAGGATGCAATTGAAATGTCACACTTTCGGTTGTTAGGGCAAAAAGGGATTTTGAAATTAGGGAATGAAAGATTTAAAGAACTAAGAAATCAAAGAACTAAGCAATGATCAAAATTGTAATTAATGCAAGTAAAAGGAATGCAAGATCAAAACTAGTGAAAGTGCTATAAATGCAATAAAAGAGCCTTGACTTGGGAATGAAGATCAAAGGAATCCTATCATTGTCATAACCACATCAATGGTAATTATCATAAGTCAATCTCACCTAGTCAACCCCAACCATTGAGGAGTAGGTCAAGCAAGCATATTTGATCTTAATCCATAAGTCCTAACCAACTTACCAAACTAGTTGATAAAAGGCTAGCGTCAATGGAAACAAGAGTCAACTAACTACCCAAGAATTACCACTAAATATCGGACATTATGACTCTAGTATCCTAGGAACTCAAACCACAAGCTAAGGTGCGAAAATCTACTCAAAATCTAAAGTTGGCATTTTCACAAACACCTTGTGTGCATAAAAGTAAAACATAAAAAATTGCAAGGAAAATTAGAGAACTATAACCAACTATCAACAAAATTAACAATAACCAAGTAATCAAGCATAAAGAAAGCATAAAACATTAAATTCATCAATCAAAACTTTAAGAACTCAAAATTGTAAATATTGACAAAGCACTTGAACCAAAGGAAAATTAAAGCAACTATGATGTAATTGAAGAGAAATTAAAGAGTACTTACAAAAGAGTTGATCAACATCAAAAGTTAAAACTTGCTATAAAATGCTACAATAAAGATGAAAATAAAACCCTAGGAGAGTATTTTCTACTCTACTCCTACTTCTACTCCTATTCCTAATGCATTTTCTACCTAATCTACCCTAATGAAAGCTTCTTCCTTCATATGTGTTGAATTCCCTTTATATAGCACTCCAAAATCAGCATCCAAGATTTCCAAAATGGGCCAGAGGCCTCAGAAATCGCGAAGCACGTGTTTCATTAATAAAATCACATGCAGGGACCTGTGTGGACGCACAGATGTGTGCGTCCACACACTTGGCTGAAAATTGACCTGTGCGTACACACAGGTGCTTGTGCATACGCACACATAGAAATACTCTCTTGTGCGCACGCACGCAGGGCTATGCGTACGCACAATTCGCTGTGTGTGCTTTTCCTTGTTTTCTTCATGTTTTCTCTCTTGTACATGCTTGCTTTCACTTTTGGCTATCCATTCTTGTCTAATTAACCTAAAATCACTCAACAATATGTCATGGCACCAAATGGAATAAAGGTGGAATTAAATTGCTCAATTTAGGCACAAAAATACATGTTTTCATATTTAGGTCCAAATTCGGGAGATAACACAAAAGTATGCTATTTTGATGCTTAAGTGTAGGTTTATTTGATGAAATCCATCCGAATCAAGCTAAAATTTATCGGAAAATATGGACTTATTAGTAGTCAAACATGAAAGCTTTTCCAAAAGCTAGCATAACGACAAACAATGCAAAGAAGACAATCCATGTGTACAAGATGCGAAAGACTAGTACAACAACCACAAGTAGAGAAAATCCTGATTATGTACCCGCTGCTACACCACTGACAAGCTCGGATAACGGTTACTTCCACTTTATTCGCTGTCACAGCCGATCTAAATCATCTGGGAAGAAGGGGTCTAGAGGCATTTTGTATAAGGGAAAAAAGATTCTGTTTTGTTCGTCGACCGATAGTAATGAGGTGATGAACAAACACAGGTCATATGTCACTAGTAGCACAAATCGGATTCAGTTAAACTCAGACTGCCCTAACTTCCTCCAGCAATGATGTATCGATCCAGGCCCATGGGCAAATGAGATTGGGACCCTGATTCCTGAGGTAAAATGCATCTCAACCAAATGTTTCTTTAAAATCAAGTCTCGTAGAGGAGTGTTCACACACCTCCGATTTCATACAAGTAATCTTTGAACCATTTTTCATCTAAGGGAATGCCAATGATGTTCATCTCCACCACTGACATGAAGATTCTTGGACTTGACTTAACCATTGTAGCATATATATTCAGCCCAGTAGTGGATCAAGAGTAAGTTGCCTTCTACCATACAACCTTGCAGCTTGTTAATCGAGCGGTTTTGTTTTAAGAAATATAACTAAACCTGCTTTTGTTGTTGTAGAGAGTTGCTTGTTCCTAACGCGCACTGCGCAATCACCAGGAGGGCGTTGAGGTCGCTAGAACCAGGAAAAAAAGTCGTAGATGACGTAATTAACCTATTTGCCTCAAATTTTAAATTAATTTTCGCATGCAGCACAATCTTGTTTGTCTTTTTCTATTAATATATTTTCCTTGTTGGATGTCCTTCGTCTATGGTGCAGGTTCTGATTCTCGTGGTGTCAATCCTTAGGCTGGAGACAATTGAGTTGCACTAGTTTCTACCAACAACCTTCATGGTGAGTATATCGTTAATTATTGTGTACTATTTTATAGCGTTTTCATGGTGGACTTATCATTCGTCCACAATATTCATATTTTGTAACTGAACACTTCAAGGGGCGTGCCATTTTTCGTTCACAGCAAATTGCAACAACCAGAGGCCCAGTTCCACATGCAACTTCAACTGCCATCGAGATAGCATTCATGGGCAAGGTCAACCGTGTTTGCAAGTTAAGCCAACAACAATTTTGTACTAATACCTGGCGTTGTCCACTCTCACAGTAAAATGTCTGACCAGGTATTTTAATCATGTATGACATCCATAGATATACTGTCCCATCTGGTGTGACAATCACTTGTTTCTTGTGGTTGTCGACGTAGTTCACCGGCAAGTATCTTGATTCACTCAAGTCGGCAAATACAAGAGCAAAGCGTCGTAGAGAGATCAAGAAAGTAGTTAGCAAAACATACAAATACTTTTCTTCGACTTCCATTTTATTGCTGCTACTCATTGTAAATTTAAAAAAAAAACTTAATTCCTTGAACAGACTACATTCCCAGAGGAGTTACTCGACCATGACAGGTGGTACGATGTGCCTGAGAAGGGTCGAGAACTTGTCAGCGACTATGAAATTATCGAGCCAGAAGTAGTACAACAAGATCCTTACAGGTACTTTTAGTCCTATGTTTTTTGTATTGTACTATTGTAGAAAGTAAAATGAGTAGTCGACCATGGTAATGACTTGTGTTTCTAGTTTGCTTCATGAATGGTAGAAAGTATTAAATAATGTAGAGTTTATATGTTCCTGTTTGTAATGCACTCATGTTGCTTTGTCGACCACATTTGTTTTCCATCACGCAGACCATTCTAATAATTGCATTTCGATCTTGCAATTCGAATAAGTTATGTTGCTTTTGAAGGGTTTACGTTTCCACAAACGTGAGAAGTTAATTTTTCCTAACTGAAAGGTAACTGATGTTTTATTGAGAATAAATGTTGTGGCTCATCTATTTTAAAAGCAGCATCTAAAAGTTTAATAGTTGAATTAAAGGTTTCAGATTCAGCTAAAGGATTTACAAGTTTAAAATTTAGGCTAAAATATAATTAAAGAAAGTTGACTTGTATTAGTGTAAAAAAAAACATATACTTAGGTAAGCTCATTCAGACTACACTTTTTGATGCAAGGATAGAGTACGCCTAATTATTGTTCTACGACTGCTGAACTGGCTTTGGAAATTATATCCATTCTTTTTGCGTAACTTTATTCATAAGTTGTTTATTACTGTCTATGTTAGCATGTCTATGCTAGCCACATGGTCTCATTTAGGTTGTCCTCTTTTACCAGCGAACTAATTTGTGGTTCTATTTCTTTGCACTACTCCGCACATGTTAGCAATGATTGTGGGATGTTTGTTGCTCAATGGATGATAATGTATCATCTATGGGGTACTTACGACGTTGAGGTAAACCAATGTCACACTAAATCTGTTGTATATTGCTGTGACAATACACTAACTGTGTGACACCAACATCTACAGAAAGTAATCGACTACAGCCGCATATGCCTAGCTGTCGACATGTAGCTCAGATATCACAATGACATCGGGAGAAGATCGTCAATGCTGCATTGGAGTATTGGAGGAACTTTGTTCCAATTCCTCAAATACAGCTCTAAGGTCCGAACATGCCGATATTCCCTTTATTTTGATCATGAACATGCCGATATTTCCTTTATTTTGATCATGCCCTTTGCTGTGTGACAACCCTATCAGAAAAAGCTAATGTGAAAGGTATTTTTTGCCTTCTAATTCGGCACCCAAGGACTTCAACAGGTAGTCGGGAATGCAATTATTTTTTGGTAAACACCCATACAAGTGGCAGGGGTCAGTGTAAATATTCCCAGCACAAGTATTGCTGTATTGGATAATTTTTTGTTGCAGTTCCTGACTTGTAGTAATTAAAGGCAGTGATTATGCATGGTTGTGCTTAAGGATGACATGAAATTTACATTTCTTTTAGTGTTGCCTGTAATCTATTGATGAATTCGTATTTGACGATATATTTTGCTTTGATTTGAGTGAATTTCATCACATAAATCCACATTTATTCATCCAAATAGCATGCTTTTGTATTTTCTCCCTAAATTGTGCTTAGTTATGAAAACATGCTCTTTTGTGCTTATTTTGACTAATTTTACTCCAGATACCTTCCATTCGATACCTTGATGTTATTTGTGAGTGATTTCAGATGAATGAGGTAGGAATGGCTTGGTGGGAATGGAAAAGGAGCATGCAATTTGGAGAAAGCATGAAGAAAACAAAGGAGAAGAGCACAGCCATGCATGCGTACGCACAAAAAGAGAATCAGCATGCGTGCGTGCACACAACCCTTTGTGCGTACGCACAGGTACCAGCGCGTGCCTCCATTAAAAAGTCACATGGCTCGCGATTTTGGGGGGTTTCTAAGCCCATTTCTCAAGTGCTAAAGGCTTATTTGAGAGGCTATATTAAGGGCATGTCAACACATATGAGAGGAGCCAACATAGAATAGGAAAAGCACATAGTAGGAGTAGGAGTAGCGTAGATTAGGAAATTCTCTCTTAGGGTTTTAGTTAGGGTTTATAGCATTTTGTAATTCAAGTTTGTGTTCCGGGGGTTACCTGAAACTATAGGTTGATCTCGGTCGAGATCTTCTGCGTTGGTCGGAGCCGATGTGTCTGGTGGGTATATAGTCGCCTGAGCTAGTGTGTCCGACTTGTGGTACTGAAAGTGCTGCTGATCCTTCGTCCCCGGAGGGTGGGGGGTACCTGCAAGGGACTCCGATGCTTAAGTTAGCAAGGGTATTAAGCAGGTATTGAGTAGAATCAGAGTATGAGTTATACCTGGGTGCTCCAGTGTATTTATAATGGTGAGATGTGGCCTTCTGTGGATAAGATAAGTTAGTTATCTTATCTTATCTTTTATCTTTAAGTGAGGTCATCTTATCTTTAAGGGAACCGCCCTTCTCTCTGTAGGCTTGGGCCGCTTTAGGATTTGGGACGTGTTCCTCTATTTGGGCCCTTCCTTGGGCTTTCTGGGGGACTTGATCGAGATCTTTGGGAGGAGGTCGGGTTGTCCTGACCTGAAGAGGTCGGTCGCTTTGTCTGTCGAACATCCAGGGTCGGTCATCTCGACCCAGGGTATGAACAGTGCCCCTGCTTGAGCTCGGTCTTCTTTTTTGAGGTCGAGTCTTTGACTTCGGTCCTTTTTTGGTGAAGCCGAACTCAAGCATTTTGTCGATTCCTTTGTAGCTGTTTTTGAATGTAGAACGTTTCCTCTAAAAGACGCGCGCTTTATATCGGCGCTTTTTCGGGAACGTGCGAGGTTTTAATGCTTTCTTTAATTTTGAGCATTAATTGCCCCGTTTCCCATGGGCTCTTTACTTTGATTTTGAAAACCCAGAAAACGGTTTCTCTCTTTTTATTTTCCTTGTAACCTCTTCGTAACTTTTTCTGCTTCTCTCTTCGCTCTCTATCTTTCACTTGTGTTTTCTGCTTTCTGGCGTTTAGTGGCGTTGCTCGGCGGTTTCCTAGGCAACTTTCGTTTCTGCCCCTTTTTCGAAGTTTCTTCTGTCTCCAGGTTAGTCCCTTTTCATGCTTTCTCTTTGATTGTGGTTTTGTGATGAGGTTTCAGTTTTGATCCTCTCTTTTTGAAAAAAATTGGATCTTTCTGTTATTCTTGAGCCCTAGATTTGTTGAAATGTGCTTTATGAGAGTTTCTCTATCTTCTGCATGATCCTCTTCGCCTTTGTTGGGTGCCTCTAGGGCTTTGCATGTTTTTGTTGTTTCTGTTCTTGGTACTGCTTGTCTGTGTCTGTTCCTTGTTTATTTGAAGGTTGCTTTTGTCTGCTCTTTAAAAAGGTTGCATCTTTTAATGGTCTCTGCTTGGCGTGTGATGAGCGGATAATTTATACGCTTTTTGGCATTGTTTTTATATAGTTTTTAGTAAGTTTGAGCTACTTTTAGGGATGTTTTCATTAGTTTTTATGTTAAATTCACATTTTTGGACTTTACTATGAGTTTGTGTGTTTTTCTGTGATTTCAGGTAAATTCTGGCTGAAATTGAGGGACTTGAGCAAAACTCTGAAGAAGGCTGACAAAAGGACTGCTGATGCTGTTGGAATCTGACCTCCCTGCACTCGAAATGGATTTTCTGGAGCTACAGAACTCCAAATGGCGCGCTCTCAACGGCGTTGGAAAGTAGACATCCAGAGCTTTCCAGCAATATATAATAGTCCATACTTTATTCG